>NC_077230.1:9663762-9878762 GCF_027887165.1 Monodelphis domestica | reverse complement strand
GCTGCTAGTACTTGAGGCAGAAACAGCAGGAGGATTCTAGCTCTGTCAGACTTTATAGGAAACTGTCTGGAGCTGAGCTGCATTTCCATCATCACCATGAAGTGTAACAGTGAGACAGCAGGAAGGAAACAGAGCAGAACTTGGAAGCTAGCTGTGAAAGTGAAGTCTTGCTGCCCTTTTGTTTGCCACAAAAAGGCAACATAGAGCCTGGTAAATCCAGGGGTTAGGTGTGGGGAGAACCGATCCTGTTGGAGGTTTCCATGGAGACAGTTGCCATGAATGTTTTACTGGGCATTTTCAACCTCTAGGAAGGCGGCCATAAAAGTCATGTGGTTTTAGCATTCTCTTCTCTTGGATGACCAGTCTGTGCCATGCCTCTACTTGGTGTCACCCCCATTAGCCTGGGCCATCCTTTTGGTTTTACATAGTCGATGATGATAAAGCCATCCTGAAGAAAGTAGGGGCTACACCTCTGAGTGATCTCTTTATTATGCTAACATTGAGGAGGGTTTGAGACACTGAAATGGGATAATAAGTACAGAATGATCTCTAAAGGTCCTAGATGGAATGTAGTTAACTCAGGGATCCCCAAACTCTTTACACAGGGGCAAGTTCACTGTCCCTCAGACAGCTGAAGGGCCGGACTATAAAAAAAACTATGAACAAATCTCTATACCCTGGCTGGGATAGTGGAGGCTGCAGTGCTGGCTGGGATGGGCCTGTCACACCTTGCACAGGTCCATCACTGCCACCACCATACCGGGCAGCCGTATACACAGTGCAGAATCCCCTCCCCCAGATCCCACTCTCCATGCTGACATCTTCCATTGTGCAGCCACATAATCCTTTGTGCAGCACCTTGTTCTCCTTCAGTTACTCTCAGAACAAGGCACCACACCAAGGATGATGTCACCGGAAGTAATACTGTATATGAGCAATGCTGCGCCTTGCAGCACTACCACAGGCAGCTCCTCTCACTGAGCACCAATGAAAGAGGGGCCCCTTCTGGAAGTGTGGTGGGGGCAAGATAAATGGCCTCAGGGGGCTGCATGTGTCCCACGGGGACCCCTGTTCTAAATGAATGAGGAGGCAGTGATACTGTGATGACAATATTAACTCAGGAGTGAAAGAACCTCCTTCACCTCTCTGGACCTCAATTCTCTCATCAATGAGAGGATTAGACTACATGGCATTTTCAAAAATTTCTAGTTCTGAACCTATGATCCCATGAATGTGTAGGTGGGTTGTGGAAAGGGGACTCCTTCCCCCATTATGTTGCTTTGTTTTTATGTAATCAATCAGCGTTTACCATTGAGATGTGCAGGGATAGACAGGCCCTCAGAGAAAGGAAATTGAAACCAACAAGATGGGAAACCGATCCCACAGGCACTGCCCCTTGGGAGGTGTCAGACAAATTAAGGAACTATGATTGGTTCCTGAGATGTGATGTGTGAAAGCTAGCAGATGGAGAAAACTGCTTATAAAGGCGAGACCAAGGCTCCATTGACACACTCTTGCGCTCTTCTGACTAGAGATTGGACCTGAAGGAGCCTCTGTTGGTAGTTGCCTTCAATCCATCAAAAAGCATATAGGGTAGTAAGCTAACTAACTCTCTACCTACCTTCCTACATTTCCCTCTCTTTACTACCACTACTTTGATGTAATAAAGCTACTAAAGCTATTAGCAGCCTCATAATTTAATTTTAACTATTACAGGGTCTTAGAAGTACAGGACTGGACTGAAAACATATTCCCTCATTCTTTATTTGGGAGGTGGAGAGGTCCCCTGTATATCCATGACAGTGAGAAAAGAACAGTTTCCTGAAAAGTACATCTCCCCCACCCCTTTCATGAAGAGAAACAGCTGTCTGCTGTCTGATTAAAAAAAAAGTCATTCATGCCTCACTTCTCCTATAAGATGAAACAAGTGTAGAAGGGGGGTTTCCTACCCAGCAGAGGGAGTTATGTGAGTTGACCTGGAGCAATGACAGTGCGCACTAAAATGGACAGAAATTGAGTATCTAAGTAAATCTGAAGGCTGCGGGCACTGCAGGATGCCATTTAGGAAAAGGATGAGGCATGAGTGGGAGCTGGGACAGCACTAGAGTCTTCCAGAGCAGGGAAGAACTTGATTAAAGAGAATGCAGAACAGTACCCAGCAGGAGGCCTGGCAGACTCAGAGACCTTCCAGCTGCTGATCTCAGGGCACTCTACTGTCCGCAAGATGATGTTCACAATGCAGAAATTACACACTCCTGAGAAAAGGAGGTAGAATGAATATCCCAAAGGAGAACTAGGTGATCTAGAAGATGGCATAGCTTTGAGGCAAGTCCACTCTCTCTAGCTAAGTGCTGACCTGTGATAAAGGTGAATTTGGTTTGTGAGGTACTGATCTTTATTGAAAAGAGAAGGGACTATTTTACTGCCTTTTCCCCCTTTGTTATTTCTGTCTAACAACAAATCTGTTCCTCCTTAAATAGTTTCATTATTCTTATTGATAGCAGGAAGAAAAGGGAGCAAGGAACAAGGAAGAAATCCCAGAGAGAAAAGAGCCAAATTTTGGTCTTCCTGTGCCACCTTGGTTCATGTAGCTGGTTATCACAGAGGGAACTCAAAATGCAAACTCAAGTGAGCTGAATGAAGATATTGTGTCACAGGTTACATTTTAGATACATTCCTGTTCAGCCATAAACTGAGGACCTCCTACCTCACTAATGGATAGGTTGGGGGAGTTCTCTCATATCCGTTATTTCATATCATACTTGATATTTATCATTTTCATATATTCACTTTTTGTGTATATAATTGTTCTTTGCTTGTTTTCTTGGCTCTACCTACTTTACTCTGCATTAGTCCATATAGATCTTTCCATACTTGTCTTTATTCTTCACATTCCTAATTCCTTACAGCACAATAAAATTCCATTTACATTCATGTACCATGTTTTATTTAGCCTTTCCCTAATTGATGAACATCACTTTGTTTCCAATTTTTTGCTATCACAGAAAGTGCTGCTATAAATATTTTGCTGCTTATGGGAACCTTTTCCTTATCATTGGTTTCCTGGGTGCATAAACCTAGTTTGATCTCTGGATCAAAGAATATGACATTTTAGTCACTTTATGTGCATAATTCCAAATTGCTTTCCAAAATGGTAGTGCTGATTCCACATTATTAGTGCACCTATCATCCCACAAACCCTCTAACATTGACTATTGACATTTTTTGTCAATTTGTCAAATTGTATCAGACCTTTGGCGATTTTCAGGGTGTGATGTGAAACCTCAGAGTTGCCCTCTGTAGCAGTCCACACCTATCTATGATCAAGGGAAACAGTTAAAATGTAAAGATTGCCTTAGGAGAGCATATGCTCAGTCCTGCGCATGGCAAGTAAAGCCTTTGACCCTTGATTCCAGCATCCCCCAGGACTAGGTACGAAATCAGGTTTCTTTGTGCTCACCTGGCTGAGACAAACCACACCTATACCTTGTAATTTACAATTAACCAATGGCAATCCACTATGTACTCATCCCTATGTATTGTGTACATTTGCATCTCAATCATAATAAATAGGAGCTCCACAGAGAGCCAGCTCTCTTTACCTTATCACCCCTCACCTGTCTCTGTCTTTCCTGGAGCTTGGCCTCTGGCCAAGCCCAACTTTGACTTCCTCCCTCTCTATCTCTCTCACTCCTTCTAAAAGACCTTTTCTCCTTAATCTCTTATCCTCAAGTGGTTTGTGCTTAGAGTACCACCTCTAAGGAACAGGTGATTTCTTTCTTGATCTCCTCTCCTCAAGTCAGACTGATCCACCTGCAGCCCAGGCTGTAAGGGATCGTGGCTTTTCTTTCAGCTAATCTCCATGTCCATTGCTTACTCCCGTATGTTGATTCGTAGCTACTTAACTGGTTCAGGTCTTAGTGAAGGCTATGTAGCTGAGCTTATTCTGTGGAGCTCATTTGTTAAACATGTGTGTCTACCTGCTTCCTTATCCATCTCCTTGGCTCCAATCCTTCCCTCAAGGCCAACCTTCTATATTTCCTTTCTTGGGAGGGGCTGCGGACCAGCCCCCCACTCTTATATCCTCATATGGTTGTTAGTATACTTTGCAATTCTTCCTTTGAAAATTGCTTGTTCATATGATTTGACCATTTATTTATTGAGGAATAGCTATTACTTTTATGAATATTTGTTTTTTATATATATCTTGGATACCAAATCTTTTTCAAAGAAATTTGATACAAAATTCCTCCCCTCCATTGTTATGCTTCCTTTCTTGTCCTAGGTGTCCTGGGTGCATTAATTTTGTCTGTGCAGAAGCTTTTCAGTTTCTTGTAATCAGTTATCTAGTTTGTCTTTTATCTACCCTATCTCTTGTTTGGTTAAGAATATCTCTCCTACCCATACTTGTAAGAGGTTTACAACCTGCTTTTCTTCATACATTTTTTTATATGATCTTTAATGCTAAGGTCATTACCATCCACTTAGAATATATTGTGGAATATGGTGTTGGTCTAAGGCTAATTTTGTTGGATCTCCAGCAGTGTTTTGTCAAATAGAAGTTCATTCCTAATTTATTTTTTCTGCTTTAGCAAACACTAGATTGATGAGTTCCATTGTTTCTGCTTTTCTCTTTTGTGTTCCATCAGTCTACTTCTCTATTTCTTAGCCAGTACCCAGTGGTTTGATGACTGCTTTATAATTTAAGTCAGGAAGTGGTATTCCCCTTGAATCCTTACTTCTTTTCATTATTTCCCTTGATATTCTAGATCAATTTTGTTTTGCCAAATGAATGTTAATGTTAAATGAATAATATTTTATTATACTCTATAAAGTATTCCTTTGATAATTTGTACAATGTTAAAGTGTAAATTAATTTCAGAAATATAATTTTTATTAAGTTGGCATGGTCTAAACATGGAGAAAGAAATAGCAAACCCTTTTAGTTTCTTTGCCAAGAAAACCCCAAATGGAGTCACAAAGAGTTGGATATAGCTGAAATAACTGAATATCATCGTCATCATTAAACATGAGAACTGGATATTTTCCAGCAACTTAATTATTTTTTAAAGAAGTACTTCGTAATTTAATCTCTATAAGTTTTTCCTGTGCTTGGGTAGATAAATCCCTAGATACTTTATATATTTTGTAATTATTTGAAATGGGAATTCACTTTATATTATTTCTTTTTTTGGATTTGTTATTATTATGTAAAATATAATTTATTTTTCAGGATTTATTTTGTATCCTGCAACTTTTCTGAAGCTATTATCTCAATTTGTATCTCTGCTGATTACCTAGTACTTTCCACTTATACCGTCATATTATCAGCAAATAAGAATGATTTCATCTGATTTTTACCTATCTTTATCCCTTTAACTACTCTTTCTTGCCTTATTGCTGGTCTAAGCATTTCCAGAACTTTACAAGTAATAATGGGGTAAGTAGGCATCTTTGCTTTACTCTGCATTTATTGCAAATGCTTCTTGGTTCCTTTCATTCCATATGAAGCCTACTTTGGGTTTTAAATAGATATTTTATAATATTTTAAAATGTCCCTCTATGCCTTTACTTTGTAGGGTTTTTTTTTTTAGCATAAATGAGTGCTGTCCTTCGTTAAAGACTTTTTCTGTATCTACTGGAAAAAATATGTGATTTTGAGTATTTGATTATTTTCCTAATGTTGAAACACCTTTGCATCTTTGGCATATCCAACATGGAAATCTAACCTAATCACAATAAAATGATTTCTTGAATATATCATGTGTTCTTTTTGACAATGTTTTATTTAAAGTGTTTGAATAAATATTTATTAATGATAATGATCTATAATTTTCCTTTTGTGTTTTATCCTTCCCTGATTTAGTTATTAGGATTATATTTGTCTCATAAAAGGATTCTAGTAGGGGGCTTCTTCCCTCAACTTTTAAACATAATTTGTATATTGTGGGTACTAATTGTTCTTTAAAAGTTTAATAGAATTCCTCCTATTAATCCATCAAATCTAGAGATTTTTACCTTGGTAGTTTCTTCACAGCTAGTTCTATTTCCCTTTCTGAGTTTGGGTTATATTAAGATGTATATTTGGTCTTCTGTTAGTTTGGATATTTTATCTTATTGAAAGTATTCTATTTTTTTAACCCATACCTCCTGTTTTAGAATCAATACATTGTATTGTTTCTAAGGCAGAAGAGTGGTAAGAGTAAGGCAATGATGGTTAAGTAACTAGCCCAGGATCACATAGCTGGAAGTGTCTAAGGTCAGATTTGAACCCAGGATCTACAGCAGGGGTCCCCAAACTATGGCCCATGGGCCACATGTGGCCCCCTGAGAACATGTATCCGACCCCCACCCCACTTCTAGAAGGGGCATCTCTTTCATTGGTGGTCAGTGAGAAAAGCACTGTATGTGGCAGTGCCACAAAGTATGGTGTCATTCCCATACAGTACTACATCCTGTGACATAATCCTTTGCATGGTGCCTTAGAACAAGGTGCTGTGCAAAGAATTAAGTGACTGCACAATGGAAGACATCAGCATGGTGACCTTGGGGAGGGGATTCTGCACTACGTATACTGCTGCCCAATTAGGGTTAGGGTTAGGATTAGGTTTTTATAGTCTGACCTTCCAAAGGTCTGAGGGACAGTGAATTGGCCCCCTGTGTAAAAAGTTTGGGGACCCCTGATCTACACAGTCTCTGAGCCTGGCTCTCAATCCATTGAGACCTCTAGCTGCCCCCTCCTCTATTTCTTTTCTGTTCTCAGTTTTGTTAACATACGTCTGCATGATAGTTTCTGATCTTTCTTTTTATTTATTCTGGTTCTATTGCGATTTTACCTTGTTTGCTTGTTATTTTATTGATTTGATTTTCTGCCCTCTTCTTTTTAATCCACTTAGCTACAGATTTATCAGTTTTATTAGTCTTTCAAAGAACTAGCTTTTGGTTTTGTTATTTCCATGGGAGTTTCTCTTTTTTTGGTTTCCTATTTATCTATTTCCCCATCAATTCTTAATATATCCTTTGTCATGCTTATTTTTGGATTGTTTGTTAGCCTTTTAGTTTTCAAAATTCATTTTCACCTCATTTATCCTTTCTTTTTCAATTTTATTAATATATATATATATATATTTATGTGAATAAGATTTTTCCTCTGAGGACTATTTTGTCTACTTCCCAGAATTTTTGGTATGTTATTCCATCGTTATCATTTTCTTTCATATAATAATTAATTGTTTTTTCTATGATTTGTTCTTTGGCCCACTCATTAGTTAGGAATTTCAAAGTTCATTTGACCTTGTATCTTTTGTTTGGAGTCTTTGAAACGATTATTAATGTAAAGAGTATATTTATTATTACTGCCTTTTTACATTTATTTGTAAGATCTCTACTACATGCTTAAATTTTCTAAAAGTTTTGTGATACTGAGAAATCTATATATTATATATTCTTTTGTACATCCATTTTGAAAATGCCATATCTTTTAGCTTGAATATCTCTAGCAATTTGTTCAGTTCTCCATTTTCTCTTTTGTTTATCTTTATGTTAGACTTCTCCAAAACTGAGAGGACATTGAAACCTTCCTACACTTTTGTGTTATTGTCTGTATATTCTTGTAGAGTAGTTAATGTTTCCTTGATGAATTTGGATACAAAAGTCTCTTTTCCAACTGACTTCTAGGGGAATAGAACTTGTTCCAGCTAAATGTTGAGCTCTTTTTTCAGGTGAGAGTCTCATTACAGACTTCCTCACACACACACTTGGTGTTCTGCCACATTTCCCCAATTTCTTAGTTTTTGATCAAGCAATATAGAGTATTGTCACAGTGTGGAGAGCCATCATATCCCTGCTGTATGACAGTCACAGTTTGGGGAAATGGAGACTGTAAAACAACCCCCAGAAAATAAGGCACCCACTGAACCCCTTTCTGTGTGACTTCTCCCTCTAACTTCCCCTACTAATGGAATTGTTATGATTATTATCGTCTCAAAATTTGCCAAAAAACTGAACATAACTCAGGTGGTGTGTCACTTCAAGAAAAAAACCATAATTTTATGATATTTATAGTTTAAATAACAAAAATGTATAATTGTAATATATAACTGTATTTAATAAACCAAAAACTAATTATTTAACTTACCTGCTTAGTGATGTCTTTGTTTATCTGTCAGTCAGTTTCTTTTGTTGGTCTTGATATTATTTAATTTGTGTGGGGTGCTGTGAACTAAGATAAGTGAGGGGGAGGGGGAATTCTTTAACTACCTGCCTATTTTGTTGCTGAATTTCATTGGCTAAATCTTCAATTGAAGGTTGGTATTTTGTACACTTCAAGCCCAAGCAAGAGCTACTAATTTCATCTATCAATCTGTTACTTTTGTTGGTTTTGATATTATTTAACACTGAGAATAAGGTCTCACAAAAGTACGCAGAGGGAAAAATTGTGAGTAAAACCATTGCTATATTTTTCAGGGTGCTAAAAGCGTCTGGTAATGGATTCGAAGCACTCCTCTGTTGCGCATGGGCCAGAGACCCTCCCAGTCTTCCACTGGCCCCGCCCAGTCTTATTCTGGCCCCTCCCCACCCCTCCCCAGCCAGCTGGCCTGGGGGTGCTGCAAGAGCAGCACCCTGCTGCCAGCCAGCCTGCCTGCCCATAGGCACTCCTTCTATCTGTATACGCGTTCCTCCTCCTTGCGCCCAAAGGAGCCCCATGCACCACAGCCACCTGGCTCTCTGCCCCCAGCAGGCCCCGTGGTCAGTACATGGAGCAGTCCTTTCCCTTCCGCCCCCTCTCTGGGCTGGGGCATGGCCATAGCCATTGCCACAGCTATGGGCACAGGGCTCCCCAGGTGGTTCCTGTGCTGAGTCTGCATGCATCAAAATGGCTGCATGTGCCAATGCTGACACGCATGTCATGTCATCACAGCTCTAAATGATCATCCTAGTTCAAATATCAATAATATGGAAATAGGTCTTGATCAATGACACATGTAAAACCCAGTGGAATTGTTCCTTGGCTATGGGAGGGGGGAGAGAGGAAGGGAGGGAAAGAATATGAATCATGTAGCCATGGACAAATATTCTAAATTAATTAATTATTTAAAAATAAAAATAAAAATCCTACCTTTGAAGTAAAGCACACATGCAAAAAAAGAATATTAGTGTTTGAGATCTTTCCCACCACTTCCAAACGTATTCTCATTTTCCATCCCAAACTTTAAGAAAAGAAAGAAATAGACCAGAAACCATTGTTTGCTCATGTCACATTTACTTTATTGATGGCCAGTGGTGGTATTCTTAAATGGTGTGAACCTATGTTAGAAATTTTAAGATTTTGAGAAAGATCGTCTGAGACATGCAGCCTTATGAGATCCCAGTGGGGATCTGAAGCCGTAATGCTATGATGTAACTCTCTCACAGAATCTCCAAAGCTGTGAAACACCTACTCCTTGCTGTCATAGGAAGCATCACTAACAGAAACTAACATCCTTACTATAGGGATACACCTGTCTAAAAATCCAGCTGTGTGATCCGCAAATATTCGGTTGTGTCATAGGTGAGGAACCTTTCAGTTCCCTGGAGGCACTTTATTAAAGGTAAACTACTCTCCACAGTTCAATTGATCTTTACCTGGATCAACTCAGTTGCTGATTCTCCCTCATTTGATTTACTGGAGGTTAACCCCAGGAACACCCTCCGGCACTCGAAGATGTTATTAAAAACAGCATAGGACAATGGCCATTCCTGCAAACAGCCAGGTGATGGGATTTGGGGTTTTTAACATTTAGATTTAGGTCATCACTAACATCACAGCTCTTTAGGGGTGAGGCCTCAAGGCCCAATGTCTCAGACTCTCTCAGACCTTCGTCCCATCTAAGAAAATGAAAACAACAACAAGAAGAGAGGCTAGAGCAGAGGAAAAAACCAACTCCGACTTTTCTACATTTTCCCCTGGTATCTATGCAATGGCTTGGTGAGTACAGACTGCAGCTGACAGCAGCCTGTGGGACTCACACTGCCTCAGCCTAGGAAGAGGGAGCCAAGGTGGGTTTCTCCTCACGAGATACAGGGATGGACCGATCGCTGTGGCTTGATTCCATGTTGGAGTGGATCTTGGGACCAGAGAAGGTCAGCATGCCATCAGCAGACAGGGAGCAGGAAATGGAGGCCTGGTCCACGTTGGAAGGCAGGCGGTATCGGCGATGGAATTCACGGGAAATATAGCCATGGTCATCCTGGGGGAAGGCAAAGGTGGGAAAGAATGATGACTCAAAGACAGACATCAATCAACTGTCCCCTACAGTTATTGGGAAACCATGCCTAAGAATTCCCATTCTATGATGAATTTTGGAAATCCTTCTCTTGAATCTCAAGGAGAGGGAATATTTCCTGGAAAATTTGGAATCTAGAATTCTAAAGAGAAAAGAGTCGTTAGATCCTGCCAGCCGAGAAAAGATGGTGTACATGACCCTATATCTGGAGGATCATCAAAGTACAGAGCCACAGGATGCGGGAGCAAAAGACTTAGACCTTTTCCCTCTATTGCTACCCAAAAAATTATCTGAAAACAGTCAGGCCAATGGAAAAAGGGTTTCCTCGCTGCCAACCCCAAGTTTGTTTTCCTTTGTGAGTTGAGGGAACTTTCCTATCATGTGCTCAAAGCAAAGGCTGGAGTACTACATGCATCATGAAGTGAAAGTGGGACTCACTAGAGTGTAGAACAGGAAGGATTGTTGCATGGTTAGTAACCCCAAGTTCATTTCCCTTCCAAGAATAGTTCAAACAAGAAGTGTCAAGCCCATAAAACCTCTGAGTCTCATTGGGAAATTTGTTTTGTTTTGTTTTGCCTTAATAGGGAAATGTTTAACAAAATAAATGAAAATGTAGTCTAATATAGATAATGTTAACTTGTGGTTTTAAAAGTCAATTTGCATCCTATGGATATTCATTTCTATGTGAGTTTTATAACACTTGGCCAAACAATTGATTATGGTGCTATATCCCAGAGACATATATAGGTACCAGAGATGAGGTTGAAGGTTGGGGAAGATCATAGGCACCAGAAACAAGGAAAGAATTTCAATTGTTTATGGAATACAATGCTTCCTTTAGGTGTTTTCTGAGGGATAAAGCCCTCTAGATACCTCTAAATAATGTTTGTTGTTACCTTAAGGGCTTGGAAAAGAACTGAGAACTCTTTTGCCCACAGCTCCAGAGACTCCGAAACAAGCTATATTTTTAATTTTCCCAGAGAAATCTTTGAGAGAGGACAAAATGAGACCAAGAGATAATTTTTAGATGTCTCCCAATATTAAATCCAATCCAAACAAACCCAGAGCTCAGGGTTTGGGGCCTTAAACTGTTGGAGATGCTTGTCAACCACAATTCTATTTCTAAAACAATAAACTTTGAAAAATGGAATCTTCATAATAGTTTTTCTAGGCATTTTCTATATAGTCATTCTATGACCAATATATCTGTTCTTCCAACTCTATCGACTTAATTCTTGAATTAAAATGGGCTTCATGAAATGATCCCACTGTTTTGAACATGCGTATACATATATGTGAATACACACATACAAACCACATACAAATATAAAGTTGGGATTTATAGCAATGAAATGTCAAGGATCAAAAACCCCAACCTAGATGAAAATTAATTTGAAGTTCCTTGGATAGGTCTCTGATTTTGCAGATTCACCTACATTCTCTTTTCTGTAAACTGAAGCTGTCATTTAAATAAGATAGGATGGAGAAATGCCTCATTGGCTAAATGAGATTAAAATACTTGTAAATATTCCAAGTAGCAAAAAATAAGACTTAGTGGGACATGATTTTTCAAGCAGGGAATTTTCTTAAGTTCCTCATATTTTAGGGAAAGGCATAACTTTAAGAAGAACATAAAGATGTCTTCTGCTAACAGTCAATTGCATTTCACTTCAAGTTTATCACATTTATCTACTATATGTTTTTATTCTGATTTTCCATACCATGTGTGGAAAATGTCCAGGCCTCAAGCTATGTTATTTGTTCTTCTCCATGATGCTAGTCATCTTGCAGTGTGAAAAGTCAAAGTGCTTTAGATAAAATAACTTGCTTTAGTTTTCCCTGAACCAAAACACAATTTGACATTGGATTGTGACAGACCAAGATGTGGCTAAACAATTGCCCACTACTCCTTTTTAAGCTTAAGGCTGAAATCACATAGATGGAATGGGAGACTTCCCTTTGGTACCCCAATATTACGTACTCAGTATGTGCTCAGGACCTTTCAATCATGTATCTCAAAGGCAAGTTGACTCAATTAAAATCTGTCTTAAGCACCTGTAGGTTGGTGTAGGAACCAAACTCTCCCTAGTTTAAGGAGCTTAGCACAAATCTTAGCTCCTTTAATGACATCATTGCTCTAGCACCTTTGGTAGAGCAGCCAGAACACACGATTCGGAGGGCTCTGACACTCGGACTAGCTGCATGACCCCGGCACATCCCAATCGACATGAATCAGTTCTCCAAGACTGTCAATTACAATGGCTTGTTATCTGCCACTGGGTAGAAGGAATGAATTCCCACAAGAGGAAATCACGCATCCTTGATATATTGAAGCATTTTTCTGGCTGATGGAGTAACTGGGAAATGAAGTTTAACCTCCACTGGCAGTCGAGCCATAGTCGAAAGCCAGTATTGTCACTCGTAGACTGGTGTTCCGGCAGACCAGCCTGCCAATAAGCACTTACATTGCTCGGTTTGTCTTCTAAGAGGTTTTGGAGGCTTCGTTGTGACTCTCGGAAGGAAGTGGTTTAATGTGAATAATTCATTCTCTGTCCTATCTCTCTGACCAGCTCTTCCTCTTTCTCGGTCCAAATAAGGACTTCAAAAAGGCAATAAACGAGAAACGAAGGGTTCGCTCATGATGGATGCTAATGATTTTCATCTTACCTGTCTTTCACTGTGCTTCCCATGAATCTCCACATAGTCATCGGCCACCTTCACAGTCAAATCTTCAGGAGAGAAGTGCTTTACATCCAGGTAGATAACAAACTTGTCTCGGTCAGATCTCACCTGAAATGAAAATGGCAACTGCACATTTACTATTGGAGGACAAGGAAACAGTTCTCTTCCATGTTCCCCGAAATGGACTGTAGAAAGCTCAAGGGGTTAGAATAGGTCTGTGGCTCCTTCCACTTTTAAGACAGGGGACGTAGAGTAAGAGACTCTAAAAGCAAAATAACGTGGGTTGAATTATTTGACGGATAATAATAATAATAATAATCAACTCAATGTTTTCTCAATACGAGGTTTTTCACTTGTCGATTTTGTCCAAGGCTTTCACATAGTCGTCTCCCCTCTGGAGTTCACGTGGCCTATCTAGTTGTCTCTCTGGTCAACAGTGTGAAATAACTGCATTGCTGATCCATTTGAATACTATTGTTCATTCCTTTACCAATTACATGTAATAACAGATCTCCACAGAAGTCTGAACTTTCTTCCCAATCTTTCCGTTTCAAACAATGGGTGAAGCTGACTAGGGCATTCTTTACATACCTCATCTTCCCTTTTGAGCATTTGGGCATTGCTGAAGCACTTACTTACACGAATAAAATCACTGCAGCGTGACGGGCTGCACATAACATTAGAGTCAGGAGAACCCGGGTTCAAATCGTACTTTTGACTCTTACTAGCTGAGTGGCCTTGGACAAGTCACTCATTGTCTGAGCATCATTTTTCTCATTTGTGAAAGAAGGCTAAGAATCCTTGGAGTACTAGCCTCCCGGGGTCTTTGTGAGGCTCAAATGAGGTAGAGGCTTCCCAGGCACCTTGGCAGCTCTCAAAGGCTCTCTAAACATCAGTTATTCTCCCCGTCCTTTACTTCACCAGCCCTTTTACCAGGGCCCTGGATCTCCTCGGGCTACCTGTCGGGCACTTCTTGCCTCTTTTTTTGTTTCTGTAAGACCAGGCGCGGGGAGGTCCAAAGGGAACTCCAAAGGGAAGAGACTAAGCTTTCTGCAGACCGTCTAGAGAGACTGACTGGAAGGCCACCAGGAAGCCCCACCCCCAGCCTGGCTTCCACAGCCCGGAGCACACAGTTGGGGAAGGAGCTGAACACAAACAACTTGCCTTGGTAGGGTTGTTCTTGGGGTGTCCAGCATGTGGTTTGTGCATTTCAAACCACACATGGGTCATGAGCTGATGGGAGGAAAAGAGAACGGTCGTGCTCAGTTTGGATTTATCTCCAGCTCCCCCCTTCCCAGGGACGCGGTGTGGACGACAGTGCCGCTCCGCTGCCTCGGTGCTGCCGCACTACTTCTCCATTCGGGATGCAATCATGCAGCCGGACTTCAAGAATGGGAAGTGCCGAGCACCGGTTGGGGCTGGGCTGGACCGAGTGGAGACGTCTAGCAATGCGAGCATTTGGAGGGGGGTTTGGGAGAGGGGCATGAGGCCGGCTAACGGACGGGCCAAGTGAGTCACGGAGCCCGAGGACACGGATGGAAACGGAATGCGAGCTGCCGGAACAGGCACCAGGCCAAGCCTCATCTTCCTCCTCTAGAAGGGCTCTGGGTCATTGAAGCCTCGGCCTCTGCCTCTCTGTGCAAACTGAGCAGGAAAAGGGCATCTGCTACAGGGAAGAAAAAGAGGCTTACCTCAGAAATGCCCGACTCCAACACAGTGCGGAAGAGTGACTGCCTGTAATAAGGGCTGATGGTGGAGGAGAGGAAAGGCAGGAGGTCATACTCGAAAAGGCCTTCCCCAAAAAACTGGTCAAACAGGCGGCTTGGATATAAGGATCCAAGAGCGCGTTTGAACCAGGGGTGCTGGATGGTTATGTCCATGTCTGCCGGCACCAAGGTGGAGAGTCGAGGAGACAATGCAAGCACTCGAGGGCCAGTGGTGTCCTTCCCTGGGCTGCACTGCCCCGAGGTGCACAGCGGCCCCTCTATATACCCCTTGGGCTGAATGAAGGCATTAAGTGGGATTGTTTCTGGAAAGACATGAGCTCATGCTGAAGGCATTCCAGTCAGCAGAAATGCACAGGCAGGCCTGAGAGGGACAGTCTGGCCAGAATCGGGGTTCTGTTTGCCGGGTTTGCCTCTTTCCAGACCCCGCTCAATTTTAGTCACAAATCCTCCCTTTGCTTTCTCCTTGGGTTTTTAGCAGGAAACTCACTGGAGAGGAATGACTCCTTGGGAACTTCGTCAAGCATCACTCTCAGGTTGGGGGCGCCATTGGTAACATTTTTAGAGCATGCTCACGAGATCTCACTGCTGCTGGGCAGTGTCCTAGATCCTAGATTCAGATCCTAGAATCAGAAGATTGGAAGCGCCTCGGGTGGCCATGGAGCCCTCGTTCTCTGGAGGACCCCACCATGGCCATCCAGGGGGCTAACCTTGGAACCTTCCTTGACTTGTCGTCTCTTTCACGCTATTCCCCCCATACCCAGTTAGTTTCCAAGCTTTATCAGCTCTACAGAAAATCGCTCACATTCAATCCCTCTCCCTCTAGGTCCCTTACATAGCAGTGAGTACATTATTCAGTCTCGGAGAGAAGATTCTCTTTGGTCCCCTAACTCCAGGCTATTTTCTCTAATGGCTTCTCTACCTAGATGCTAAGCAATCTTCAGTCCCTGGAGTGACCATGCCACCTTGCTGTCCTCCTTATTTCCTTGTTTCATTCTAGAATGAAAGGCCAGTGCCTTAGTCTGGAGATGGCAGCCTCCCACCATTTCACTTCAATCTGCCTGGATTTCTAGCTTTCTCTTCTATTACCTCTCTGGAGAATTTCCTATAGCAGTCAAAGTGGACTGCTAGACATTCTCTAAGCTCCATATTCAACCTCCTGCCTCACACGTTCACACAGTCTCTGCCCTACACCTGAAATTCGCCCTCCTTCTCTTCACCTCTCAGGATTCTTCATTGGTTCTCAGCACAGGTGCCAGATCTTCTGGGTGTCTTTCCAAGGTCCCCACCTGATGCCCCAGACATGTCTGCTCTTTCCCTGTGCTTTGGCCTTTGGAATAGTCACTTCCATAAGCACTTACTCAAACCTTAATGGGTGTCAGTAGGTCCTAGGAATACAAAGGAGAGGGAGTTCCTATCCTCAAGTTAATCAACTATTGGAGGGTTCAAATCTGGCCTTAGACATTTCTTAGCTGGGCAACCTGGGCAAGTCACTTAAACCCAATTGCCAGTCCTTATCCTTCTTCTGTCTTAAGGCAAAAGTTAAGGGTTTAAAAATAATAATAATCTATTAGAAGGAAACAATTTATGTAAAGATAAAAATACATAAAATAAATACAAATAATTGAAAGAGCCAACAACTAAGAGAATTATGAAAGTCCTCTTGTCAGAGGTGGCTTTTGACCTGGACCTTCAAGAAAGCTTCAAAGGGATCCAAGAGGCAACGAAAAAGCAACGTATGCAAGGGGAATGGCTTGTTCAAAGTCACTAAGAAGGAGATGGAAGGTCATGGAAGGGAAACACACGCTGTTAGAGAGAGCATATTATAATATTATAAAAATATAAATTATAATTCGATTATGAAGGACTTTAAATGACAAACAGATTTCATCCTTAGAAGCAATAGAAGGCCATTGAAGCATTTCCTCCTGATGACATAAAGACGTAAGTACAATCCTTCCCTCCAAATCTCCTTGGCTCATGCACTCAGAGGAATCTAGGGAATTTCATATTTGGCTCTTTGTGTTCCCTAAAAATGCTCCCCATCCATCCTGCAAGCACTTAAGTGAATAGTGTCAAAGGTAAAAAATGCTTTATTTAGGGGGCAGCTTTGTGGTTCAATGGATTGAGAGTCAGGCTTAGAGACAAAACATCCTGGGGTCAAATTTGGCCTCAGATACTCCCTAATTGTATGGCTCTGGGGAAGTCACTCAACCCCCATTACTGCTTATCTTCCTTAGAACCAATACACAGTATAGATTCTAAGAGAATGTACGGGGTTTTTTTTTAATGTTTTATTTATATAAATGTAGCATACCAGGCATCTTAGGATCTTGGAAGTATGATTGATGTATTGATATTGTATCCTGTATATTCATTTACCAAACACATGGTCAGATTTCTTAATGTTCATTGTATGAAAAGGATCAGTCCAAAGGACTAGCAAAGGACGGGCAAATTCCTGGGCTGGGCATTGACAGCCACAAAGTCCTGGCTCGGACTACATTCATTTACAAAGTGCAGGTTGGACTAATCTCCTCTTTGATTCCCTCATTGTCAATGCTACCAATGTAAAAATCCATGTCATGTCAAGTATTCATTAATCACCTCCCACTTGACATTCCGAAGGTCCCCAATAAAGGCTGGGGAACATGTGTGAGCCTTCTCTTCTCGTACACCTCTTACTCTCACAGGGTTTGCTCCCCCTCTTGCCTCTTACAATCTTGATCTTGCTATGGCCTATTATGTTCCTTGTGTCTGACTGCCCCACACATCTCCCATTAATCTCTTGGCCGTGTGGTCCATGGGGGATATCCCAGAGTTCTCAGCTCCACGCAGGTCTCTTGGTCCTCATACTTATAATTTCTCCACTTGCTTTCTCTTTCTAGAGAGGTAATTACAGAGCTCACATGTCCCCAGGTGTTTTAATTTGTGGTCTCTGAGTCTTTATTCCTCCTTCTCTTCCCCTAACTGCCTTTTCTATCTCACATCCATATTCCTCTCACCTCCATTCTCCTTCTCAGGCCACCGCCTTTAGAGAAACTATATAGGACTCCATGGAGGGTCTCTATAAGAAAGGTACATATGTAAGGACATATACCTGAGCCTATAAGTCATTAGGAAGATTCTTTTTTCTTCCCACAGGGAATATACTCCACCTTCTAACTTATAATATATAGTATATAATAGCTTGTTTTCTCTAGATAGTCAAAGTACCTATTACTATACCAGCATAGTCCATATGATGCATCCAGGCTTCTTCTTCAATTTGACTTTCTGCCTTACTGCCCTTTGTTTCCAGCCTCTACTCTGGTTTGGGGTTCTGTGGCTTCTAGTCCTATCAAATGTTCTACCCCTTTCATGTCCCCACTGCTCTGATGCTGGTTCGGTTGACAAACATCTATTAAGCATCTTCTCTGTGCCAGGCCCTAGACTAAGTGCTGTTGTCACAAAGAAAAGAAAAGAAAGTCACTGAGCTCAAGGAGTTGACGTCTTATCCAGGAGACAACATGCAAACAAAAATATGTGAGACAATTCTGAAGGGACTTATGATGGGAAATGCTGTCCACCTCCAGAGGAAGAACTATTGGAGTCATATGGATGTGGATTAAAGCATTCAAATATACTAGCTTTCACATCAATGTATTTATAGGGATTTGGGGGGGAGGGGTTGAATGAGTGTGCACTTACAACACTGACCAATATGGAAGTGTGTTTTACATGATAATATATATATGGCTCAAATAAAATTGCTTACCATCTTAAGTGGGAGAGAGGGAGCGAGGAAGACAGTTTGGGTTTTATGAGTCTGGAAAACGTGTGTTGAAAATTATTATTACATGTAATTGGGAAAATAAAATATCTTTGAATTTAAAAAATATATATGCAAACTAGCTATATATAAGTAGGAAATAATCAACAGAGGGAAAGCACTGGAATTAGGAGAGATAGAGAAAAGCTTCCTCTAGAAGGTAAGATTTTAATTAGGATTTGAATAGAAGCCCAGGAAATTAGGTAGCAGAAATAAAGAAAGCAGAAAATTCCAAGTTTAGTGGACAGCCAGAGAAAATACCCAGCGTCAAGAGATGGAAAATCTTATTCAAGAAATAGCAATATTAATGGATCAAAGAATACATAGTGATGGTGGAGGAGATGTAAGATATAAGAAGCCTAGAAAGGTATTTTGTGAGGGGAAGTTATAAAGATATTTTACATTTGATCTCAAAGGTGATAGGATAGTGTTTATCAAGTAGGAAGGTGACACCAAGAGACCTCTGTCTTTGAAAAATCATTTTGGCATGAGTGGGGGGGGGGTGGACTGGAGTGGAGAGAGACATGAAGTAGGTAGACCAGCAGACTATTGCAATAGTCGCACCATGAGGTGATAAGGGCGTATATCGCCCTATATGAAGGTGATGACAGAATCGGAGAAGAGAAGGGGCTATATCTGAAGAATGTTGCAAAGGTGAAATCAATAGATCTTGACAACAGATTGGATGGGATGTGGATGGCAGAAGGATGACATCTAGGTATGGAACTGAGGGACTTAGAGGATAGTGGAGTTTGGAAGAGGAGGTGATTTAGAGGAAAAAATGCTGAGTTGAATTTTAGTCGTGTTGAATTTAAGATATCTGCTGGACATCTAATTCAAGATAGCTGAATGATAGTGAGAGATATGAGACTGGAAGTCAGCAGAGTTTAAGTTTGGTTAAGTAGATTTGAGAATCATTAGCATAAAAATGGTCATTAAAGACATAGAAACTGATGACATTGCCAAGGATGAGGAGCCAGCAAAGGAGACTTAGAAGAAGCAATCTGATAGATAAGGAAGAAACAAGAGGGAGTAATAACCTAGAGAGAAGAGGAATCCAGGAAAAGAGCTTAGCAACAGTGTCAAACAGTGCAAAGAGGTCAAGAAGAGCAAGGATTAATAGAAGACCATTAGATTAGGCAATTAAGTTATAATTGGTAACTTTGGAGAGAACAATTTTGGTGAAATGATGAAGTTAGAAGTCAGCTTTTTAAAAGCTAAGATATTAAGAAGAGCAAAAATGTCTCCAAGGCATTTAAACACCAAAGGTAGAAGATACCTAGGACAATTGTGTGGATGTAAGAATCAAGAAAGAGTTTTTTGATGATGGGAGAGACATGGGCATTTCTGTAGCACTAGGAAAGGAGCCAGTAGACAGGGAGAGATGGAGGATAAATGAAAGTGGGGATGTTAGGGAGTGATCACTTGGAGGAGACAGGATGGAATGGGATTGATTGTGCATTTAGAGGGGTTTGTTTTATTAAGGAGTAAGTACTGCATGTGAAACATGGGTAAAGGAGGAGGCAATGGCAAAAAACATTCAAGTGACTTAAGCTGAGAAGATGGGAAAGGAGAAAACTCACAGCAAATGGCCTCAATTTTTTTTTCAGTAAAATATCAGACGAGGTTCAGTAATATGTAAGGAAAGAGCGTTTTGAAGAGGGGTGAAAAAGTTTGGAAGAGTAGCATTATTGAATGAGATAGTGAAATACTTAGGGCAGTACAGAAGGATTACCTAGCAGCAGTAAGGGCCCAGTTGAAGTGAAGGTGTGAGTGATCTAAGGCCAAGGATTAGCAGGAAACAATCAGCAACAATGATAACAGGCATGGCCAGACACTCAAGAAAAGAAGACAACATAGAGTTTAACTGGTTCACCAAGGTGTCAAGATGGAGAAAGAAGGAAAATGTGGATAGTTCAGGGGAGTTGCTTGGGAGAAAATGCAAAAGAATTAGAGACTGTAGTGTGGACAAAGAGCAGGGTTTGGCACTAGAAGGCAGAGGAAAGGGTGGAAAGTCAAATTATTGTGATAAATTCAGGAAATTTCAGAGTTCTCAAACATGGTGCATTTTAAGTGATGGCAAGATCAAAAATATAACCAGTTTTTGTGAGTGGCTGAAGGAGGATGGAGGAGTAGGTCATGGAAAATTAATAAAAATTGAGGAACGAAGAGATTAGGGTGTTTGACGAAATACTCTCCTGTTTGTTGGAGGGGAGGAATTGGAGAGGAAATAAAGATTCTGAATAAGATTCTGAATTCACTGAGGAAAAAGGGGGAGTAGCATGGAGGTTTGGAGACAATAGCTACCAAGATTTGGAATAAACAGTAAATGTGAACTGCATGGACCTCTAAGGAGGAGAGGTTATTCAGTGACAGTGAGGAGGAGAAGCTGGAAGTGGCAATGGGAAGCAAGAACTCTTCCTATTCCTTTAACCAGTGAATCAGCCAGTACTTGAAAGGGTGGCCAAGAAGACACTGTCCTTAGGAGAGCCAGAAGATGGAGGAAGTGGCAAGGAACAAGATCGAAGATGAATGCAAATTTGTTACAAATGGTTTTTGTTTTTATTTGTGTTCTTCATCTGTTCAGTCTCCCAGAGAAGTTTAATGGCAAACTCAAGCCTGCTTTTACATGCAACCAGACTTCCTCCTTGATCAAGAGGCTCTGCTTCTCCATTCTCCATGTATCTTCAGGTAGATTGTATGCTGACATATGTTCTCCATGTACATGCTGATAATCTCTTGTTTCGTCAACATGGAAGCTTGTTTTGCCGAGTCCTATCAAGTACATCTAGACATAGAGAGTGGAATCTCCAAATACCTTATTAGGTTCAGAAATCTGTAGCTCATTTCTGGGTTCAGAACATTGTCCAAGCTAAGTGGTCAGGCAGGACCTGGACTGGAATGAGGCTCCTTGCTTGACTAATTGTAGTCTGATAGCAGTGACACAATTTGGAATGGGTTTTCTCCATGTGGTGTGTTTGAGATTCTATATTTTTATCATTATATTATATATTTTATATACATATATATATACTATATATTATATCATTAATAATAGCGTCCAGGTTACAGAGACTGTTAACATCACAGTACTCAACCGCTTAAAAAGCATTAATTAAATATGGTGGAAAGTGGTTAAAGAGACTTTTGTTCTATGACTTGGTTTTTGAATTACTACTTGTTGGGGGCAGCTGGGTGGCACAGTGAATAGAGTCCCAAGGAGTCAGGAGAACCTAGGTTGAAATGAGATTTAATCCCAATTGTCACTCTTCTGCCTTAGAATTGATATACTAAGACAGAAGTTAAGAGGTGGGGGCTGGGGGGGTTGTTGTTTTTTTTTTAATAAATATTACTTGTAGGCTCTGATACTTTTTTGTTCACGTCCACTGTCACTGCCCTCATTTAGGTCTTTATTTCTGTGAATTTCCATTATATATATAGCTTCTTTCTAAGAAGTATGTTTTAAAATTAAACATTTATTCAAACACTGCTTTCCTTTGCCTCCTTCTGAATTAACTGTGCAAAATGATCCACTGACACAATTACTATCTTTTCTATCACTATTATTCGTGTGATCCTGCCCTCCCCGTCATTGCCCTTCATAATTCACCTCCCAGAAAAAAAAAAAGATGTTATTCCGTGAAACAAGTAGCCATGGAGTAAAATGAATCCATACACTGATCATGTCTAAAAGTGTCTGGCTCATTCTGTCCCTCTAGCTCAGTACATCTATGCCGATAACTGGGGAGCGTGAGGTATCACCAGTATATTAGAGCCATGACAGGTTGTTGCATTGATCATAGGTCTTAGAGCTTTCATTATTGTTTTCCTTTATTGCACAAATGGTTTCCCTGGTTCTGCTCACTCCGCTATGCTTTAGTCAATACAAGTTCTCTCAGGATTCCATGAATCCATGGCTTTCCGAACGTCTTACAGTGCTATTCTATTCTCGTACATTCACATGCCACTATTTTAGGCATTCTCCAACTCATTTCTCAAGGGCTTATGGCATGCCAAACATTACTGCCCTCAAGGAATTACAATCGAATAGAGGAAACAGCACGTAAACGTGGAATGCAAACAAGATATAATTCATGCATGTCCACTTTTTTCCAGTTCTTTACTACAACAAAAAGTGGGACTACAAATACTTCTACAACTATGGATTCTCTTTTTGAGATATTGAACTATATATACATAGATATAGATACATGCATGTGTACACATTTAGCTTGGGGCTACATATGTCCAAACATACAACACACCATATTGCACACACATGTATAACATACATGTTGCATGCATATAGGCACACACCGTTATACAGACTTTGCTTTTAAAAATATTTTTATTATAGCCTTATGGGTTTTTTTTAATATCAACACAATTTCCCACTGAATTCACCCCCTTCCTCCCAGAGAACCATCCCATGTAACAAATAGTTTCTTTTTTAAGACAAAAAGAAGAAAAATCAGTGTGGTTGATCAAAATCGAAAAAATCTGAAAATTTTTGTGATGTACAAAACTTACAGACCATCAAGGGCAGGCAACTAGGTGGCTCAGTGGATTGACAGTCAGGCCTAGGTCCTGGGTTCAAATTTGACCTCTGACACTTCCTAGCTGTATAACCCTAGGCACATCACTTGACCCCCACTGCCTAGCCCTTGAGACTCTTCTGCTTTGGAACCAATAAACAGTTAAGGATTTTTTAAAAATTTGTGTACCTCTTTGACTGGGGTGATATAGAGAAGGTTTATTTTTTCTGGGTTTATTTTATATTCTTTTAATGTACTGATTATTAAATATTTCCATTAAGTCTTTATTTGATTTTATAGACTTCTCCAAGTAAGACATCGTATCATCTGCAAAAGAAATTATAATTTTGTTTCCAATTTGCCTATGCTTATTCCTTCAATTTCTTTTACTTGCCTTATTGCTATGGTTAGCATTTCTAGAATTCTGTCATGTAGTAGTCATCATTTTACCAGGGATAAGAGAAGGGAATAAGCATTTATCAAGCACACATTGGGTGCCCTACACTGTGCTAAGTACTTTACAAATATCACTTTTGATCCTTACCATAGCCCTGAAATGTAAGTGCTATTATCATTCCCATTTTATAGAAAAGGAAACTGAGGCAAACAAATTAAATTATCTATTCAGATAGCACTAATCAAACTAGTGTCTGAAGTCAGATTTGAACTTAGATCATGAAAAATGCAAGCCCAGCATTCTATTCACTGGTCTACCTTGAGACCTTTGTCACTAATCTTATTGGAAAGGGCTCTTAACACTTCCCCTTTTCAGATTATGCTAACCCTTGGTTTTAGATTGATACTATTTTTTCATATTAAGGAATAACCATTTATTCATAAGATTAAAATTTTTTAATCAAAAGCTTTTCTATGATTTTTATCATTTATATTAGTAACATGCTTCATTATATTTCCAATTTTCCAATTATTGAACCAACCCTGTATTACTAATACAAATCAAACTTGACCATAGTGTAGATTCTTTTTTTTAAACCCTTACCTTCCATCTTAGAATCAATACTGTGAATTGATTCCAAGGTAGAAAAACAATAAGGACCAGGCAATGGGGGGTAAGTGACTTGCCTGGGTCACACAGTTAGGAAATGTCTGAGGCTAGATTTGAATTTAGGACCTCTCATATCTAGGTTTAGCTCTCAATTCACTGAGGTACCTACCTGTACCCCCATATAACTTTTAAATAAACTTCTATGGTCTTTTTGCTAATTTAATCTGCTTACACTGTTATTGGTATATAGTTTTCTTTTTCTGCCTTATCTTTCCTTATTTTAGCCTTCTTATATTTGTCTTATAGAAATTTGGTAGGTATCCTTGCCACCCCCCCCCCATTTTTGTAATTTTTGTAAATTGGAATTAATTGTTTTGTTAATGTTTGATAGAATTCATTTGCAAATCTAACTGGTTCTCAGTTTTTTTTTTCTTTATCTTGTTTCTTAGGGCTTATTCAATTTATTTTTCTGAAATTAAGTCATAAATTCTCTCTTTCTTGGTCTGTTATTGTATTTTCTTTTTTAATAAATATTCATTCATTCAGTTGGCTTATCACTTCAGTTTTTGTTGGCATGTAACTGATCAAAATAGTTTCTAATAATTTCCTTCATTTCCTCTTCATTTTTATAGGTTCATATTTTTCATTTTTTTATATTGGCACTTTAGTCTTCCTTTATTTTGTATTATCAATTATCAATTAGGTTTTTACTCTCCCCAAAAACGCATCCTCTATTTTATCAGAACATACATATTTAAAATTTCATTTTTATTTTCAATAGTCTTTATCTTAGAATTTTCAGAATGTATATTTTAATATATATTTTTAGAGCATGCATCTTCAGAATATGTGTTTTTATATGTGGTTGTCATTTTTTATTTGTTGCTTCTCTGAATTTTTTTTAATTATGTGCCAAATTTATTGATCAATTCTTCACCTTTGTTGAATAAAGTAAGCAAAGGTAAGAAAATTTCACCTAAATACTGCTTTAACTTCATTCACCAGTTTTTTAAAACCCCCAACTTCTGTCTTGGAATTTATATTAATTATCATTTCCAAGACAGAACAATAAGAGGTAGACAATTTGAGATTAAGTAACTTGCCCAGGGTCACAGACCTAGCAAACCTACTAATTATTTATGGCTAAATTACTCAGTCCCCTTTAAATTTGCATCCTTTCTTCAAATTCTCTTTATGGAATTTTGCTTTGTGGTCTATAAAAGGTATACAAAAATATCTTTGATTTTCTATATTTATTTGTGTAGTTTTTATTCCTTAGAATGTGGTCAATTTTTGTACAAGTGACCTGTATACCTCACGATTGTTATATTGCTTCCTATATCCATTCAATAATTGCCAGAGATTTATCACATGTAGCTTTTCTAAAATTCTGTTCATGTCCTTAACATCTGAGGAGCAATCTATTGCTTGTCTCTAACTGACATAAATATCTCCATGCTTGACCACTGATTGGCCCACTTTTGACCTGGGAAATGTTTATGTAGACAATGTTGAGTGAGTACGGAATGGAAGATTCTCCCAATTATAATTAATTATGCAGACTTTACCTAATCAATGTATGCTAGGTTGGCAAACTTTCCTAACCACAATGCTTTTGTGATAAATAAGTGGGGATGGGGAATCTTTGGGCCACTCACTGATGGCTCCTCCTAAAATCCCCTTCCCACTCAGTTTCTGTAAATCTGCCCAGGAATGATAAGTTAATTAACCCTCTTTGCCTTAGTTCCTCATTTGTAAAATGACCTGGAGAAGGAAAAGTATCTTTATCCAGAATCCAGTATCTTTACTAAGAAAACCCCAAATGGAGTGACATTGAGTTGGTCAGGAAGAGTCAGACACAAGTGAAAATAGCAAATTATTTGTTCCCATTTATGGAAAACTGAGGCAGATTGAAGTTAAGTGCTTTGTCCAGGGTCAGGGATTTAAACTCAGTTCTTCCTGATCCCAAGTCCACAACCCACACTACTCAAATATATAAGGCCCAGAGATCTGAAAAAGACAAATTTAATCTTTGGGTTCCTTTGGTTTAAGTAGCTATGGCACCTGTCTGGAATTAAACTGTCATTTCCTCCAACAGAATACACACAGTAAATCCTTCTGAGGATGTCAGTGAAATTTTAATGAGACCCTGAAAATAGAAAATAGAGAAAATTGTCCTCCAGCCCAGGATGGCTCATCACAATGCAACAAATACAGCAACACAAGTCAGAGAAAGTCACAGAAGTAAAAAAAAAAAAAAAATATATATATATATATATATATATATATATATATATATATATATATATATATATATATATACCCATAGTTCCTGTGGCTTGGGAAAGATTGAAATGAAGAGTGCGGAAAAAAAATCTACTGCATTTATTGGTCCTCCTTCCTTTGCACAAATGAAAACCTGAAGGAAGTGAGCTGGAAATCACCATAGTTAAGGGAAACAGTATCTTAGTTCATGTGGACCTAATCAGCCCTCACTGGATTTTCTCTTCCACTGCTCAGCATAAGCCTTCTTTCAGAGATGTACAATTCAGTTGTATACCAACTAAACCCTAACTCTTTTCACACAAAGACAGATATTTGTGTTATCTAAAGAATTATATAATGTCAGCTGTCTGCCCTGGTACAGCCAGGAAGGCTTAAGGATGAATAACAATTCCCTTTTTCCACTTCACTGTTCACTGAACAAACCCCGTCTGTACTTTCTATGGATGGAATTATTGTCATGGAATCAGCGGTGAAATGGCCCTGGGGTCGAACTCGGAGACCTGTTCTCAGACAGTCAGCAAGTCTGTCTCTACTCACTGTATTTTCATCCTGTCCTGCCAAAGAGAATGCCATGTTCAACACATCTCTGCTGCCCCAGCACAAGTAAGAGGAGGCAAGATGTGACAGAAGAGAAGCATTTCTCAGGCAGTCAGTCAGATGTCACAACAGTTAAGTTCAGATGGCAGTTCTCTGGCCACAGGACTCACAAGACTCCCAACTCTGTAAGTCTTCTCTTTTTCAAGCAAATTGTAGTACTTGTGGGGAATTCACTCTCCAGTCTCCACTGGCACTGACTGCAACAACTCTGGGGTCCTGGGGCTGGTACTACCATCAGATCAGAAGGTCCCCACCAATGTGGTTCCCCCTTGATTGACCAGTAGACCCAGTTCTTAGTAAAGATATTTACTCAAATGAATGACTATGATTATATCAAATTAAAAGGGATTTGTACAAACAAAAACAATGTAACCAAAATTAGAAGGAAAGCAACAAACTGGGAGAATATTTTTATAACAAAACTCTGACAAAGGTTTAATTTCCCAAATATATAAGGAACTAAGTCAAATTTACAAAAAAATCAAGCCATTCCCCAATGAATAAATATTCAAGGGTCATGAATAGGCAGTTTTCATACGATTAAATCAAAACTATCAATTAAGCAAATGAAAAAGTACTCCCTCCTGATTAGAGAAATGCAAATTAAAACAACTCTGAGGTACCACCTTACACTTAGCAGTCTGGCCAATATGGCAGCAAAGGAAAGTGATAAATGTTGGAGGGGATGAATTGTGTAACCACAGAAAAATATCCTAAAGTTTTAAAAAAGATACTTACTCAAGCAGCTTAGTTAAAACCATAGTTGTAAAGCATTTCTCCTCCAAACACAGGGAGAATTCTGCTTGAGTCTACTCCAGTTACAAAAAGTCTATAGTGGGTAAGAGTCAAGAAGGAAAAATAGAGCATTAGTGAAGAACAATTATGAGAAATCACATGATCAAAGCAACTCAAACTCTGAAAATGCAGCTGAGCCTCAATGTTCATTGTTTCTCCGGAGGGATCTCCCAACATTCATTATGGGGCATGGTACTAGAGAAACACAAGTCACTTCGTTGATTAGCTGGGGACCTTTGCACCTTGACTGGAGGCATAGATTTGCTACTAGGTTGGGTCTAACAAGTAACTCAACCTGAATAGGACCCTCTTCCTTGTCCCGTAGTTGCCTGTCCTTCATTTTTTAAAAAGTCTTCTTCAAAAATGAAGGACAGACAACTAATAAGGACAACAACTAAATAGTAGGTGATGGGCGATGTCTTGACTTATGAGAGGATTGGACTTAAGTGAGACAGAGTTGCCCAAAATCATTAACCTCACTCTCTCTTCCAGAGTTATCCACGTCCAGTGGTGAGACAAAAAGTCAGGACACTGGCAGTGGCTCAGGATGCAGTGGATGACCTTGACATCTTCAATGTCTGACCAAGCTCTAGGTGGGCCACAGAACCTACTTCAGCCACCTTCTGTGCCTGTCTGTTATGCTGTTATGGTAATAATGATAATAGCCACCTTTTCTGCTTTCTTTTTCTCCTTTCTCTAATCTATACTTCACATAGCTGTCAAAAGAATTTTTCTAAAGCACAAGCTTCCCCATAACCCCTTCCTCTCATAAACCTTCACTTTTGTATAGCATAAAATGCAGTGTTTTTAGCCTAACATTTAAGTTTCTCCACAATTAGATTCCAATCTATCTTTCTACCTTTTTCATTTTTAATATACTCTCCTCTCTTAAAAAATAGCCAAACTTTACTACCCAAATTGTACAGATACTCTGTATCTTATGTAGCTAGATGGTAGAGGGGATAGAATACTGAGTCAGGAAGACATCTTCCTGAGTTCAAATTTGATCTCAGATACTTAACTGGCTTTGTAACCCTGGGCAAGCCACTTAAACCTGTTGACCTCACTTTCCTCATCCGTAAAATGAGCTGGAGAAGGAAATGGTAAAACCACTTCAGTAATTTTGCCAAGAAAATCTCAAATGAGGTCACAAAGAATCAGATAAGACTGAATAACAGCCAAACAATTAGATCTTGATTCTGTGAATTCACCCAACTACTCCTCACGCCTCTTACTCTGATGTTCTTTGACCATAATGCTTGGTGTGTCAAGGTGAGCCTAAACAAAGATTTCTTTTAACAATGTGATGTCAGCTTTCCTCCCTTCTATCACAGTTCTTTGCCTCCTACCAGGAAGATCAGAGTAGTTCTCCTAAGAACCAAGGAAGGAATCCCCAATATTGACCCGGTAGGCTAAGGCTCAAATTGCCTACTTGTTGATACAGTTTCCTGGTATATATCTTTGGTCATATTATCATTATGGATTGCTCTTTGCCTAAGGGCATAAAAAAGCCAAATATCCTTCCCCTCCTATGATTAAGTGAATTTCTCTTTTAAACTGTTGGATGGATTCTGAATGTGCCATTTCATTCCATTCTTAGATCTAAACCAACATGAAACTGATCTGGTCAGCCCTGGACTACAGCATTTCAGCAGAAATGACAGCTAACATGCTGTCTTCCTAGAATCTCATATCAAATTTCCATCATTTTCCCATGGAACCATTGGCAAACTTGGTGGTTTGGTTCTATAATTCTAATAGCATACATTTTAATTACATTGTGGCTTTCATAATGTTGGCCTATATGGTGTTCTAACGAGGAAAAAAACATGTCAAGGTTAAACAGATGATTTAGCAAACAAGTTTTTAAATAAATGAAATTTATTAATTTATTATGTCATCATGGACATGTTTGGTCTGAAAAGGTTTCATGGAGAAGGTGAGATGTAAGCTGGGCTTAAAAGGATAAACAGGTAAGAAATGGACTACAGAGGACAGTAATAAGGCTAAGCTTTAGAGAAAGTTTCCAGGGGGCAGGTAGGTGCCTTGTAGATGGCTTGATAGCTAGAGAGCCAGGTCTAGAGACAGGAGGTCCTGGGATCAAATCTCACCTCAGACACTCCTGTCTCTAGACCTGGCTCTCTAGTACCAATGGTAGCTTAAGTTTGACTTAAGACAGCCCAAGGGGTCTGTCAGTTGTTTTTGATTTGTCATTTGCTAGCACATGTCTGTCATAGGCCATCCTTCTCAACACTTAATCCTTAAGTAGGGGTGTAGACATTCCTGTTTGTTAGACTAAGCAGGGTGGAGTAAATCTAAAATTCACAATCACCCCTGATGATGATTGGGGGACTAGTCTCCCCAACTGATCACTAAACATAATCATCCTACACCTCTAAATTCTTCTAACTGCAGGTGCATACAAAATTTCACCTTCTAAAAGGAAACTACAGGAATAGAAGAGAAAAAGACAGCAAAAACTTATATTTTAAAAGATTTATTAATGATCATTAGAATTCAAGGAATAAAGAAGATACAAAATAAAGACCACATGTCCATGGTTAGTTAGCCATTTTTAGCCATCCCCACTCACCATCATCACTGCTGATTCTACATCAGAGAGAGCAGGAGCCTCCAAAGCCCACGCCCTTTTCCCTCTGTCTACAGGAAATATTTAATGACAGGAGGTCAGTGGGCTCTTGGGATATATTGTTCTTTTTTAGGGTAACAGATTTTCAATCATACATTGCATAGTAGTATTCTATTACAATTGTATGCCACAATTTGTTTGGCCATTCCTCAATTAATAGGCATCAACTCAATTTCCAGTTCTTTGCTACCACAAAGAGCAGTACTTTAAATATTTTAGAAGATACAGATTCTTTTCCTTTCTCCCTGATTACCTTAGAAAATAAATCTAATATTCTCAAACCTTGGTACTCAATGGTTTCTTAACTCATGGAATTGGATATTTGATGATTTTTCAAAAAACAAAAATTGTCACGATATTTGATGTTTTCTTGGCAACTTCTGGACTTGTTAGAACATATTGGCGTCAAGATCTCCTGGAAGCACATGCCTGTTCGAGCCAAAACAAAGGATCATGTGTTAGTTCAGTGGCATAAAGAAGAGCACAACTCTGAGGAGCTGCCAGAATGTCAAAGGAAACAGCAACAACTAGTGGGAGGGAGTTTTCATCAGGTGAGGAGGAAGCAAAGAAAGATATCCCCACTTCATTAATCAAAGAAATGTGTGCAAAATGGAAGTAAAAAAAAAACTTTATTGAAAATATTATCCTGAAAAAACCTTAACAAGCAGAATTACAAATGTTAAAGACCAGACCATTTTCCACTTTAGAAGAATTTTGAAATGCAGACAAAAGCAAACATCATTGGACAAGTTTCTTGTGAAGCCTACATCTGGTGAATCTCAAGTAGGGGTCAGTGGTTCTAAGATAGAGAAAAGAGAGAGAAAGAACTCAGATATTATGGAAGGAGACTCCTCTTCAAGACAATAACATTTCTCTTCCCCACCAGCCACTTAGGCAATGATCTCTGGTGAGCTATGAGGTTTTGGCCTTAGTCAGCTAAATGAAGAATCAGATCTAGAAAGGTTTTCGCTCTATAACTTTTTCTCTCTCCCTCTATGGATATGCTGTAATTGATGAGAACAAAGAAGCTTTAGTGAATAAAGGCCTCCCTCCAGAGGTCTGTTCAGCTCAAACCTTGGAATTATATGCACTGAACCAGACTTTGAAGATGCTAAGGGGAAGAATTAGCTTATACAGAACAATTGAATCAAGTGCTAATGAATTAACTTATTGAGACCAAAACAGCTGGCAGGAGTCAGCTAAGCCACTGCTGGGACAGTGACCATAATTTTACTTGATTAAACTTTGTGCCTAAATATGAGATAATGAAGACATTGACTTTGATGCTCTAGAAGCTGACTGATAAGAGTCCTCCCTTCTCTTTCTTAGAAGGGTAAAGAAAATGTAAATAAGTAGGCTATTATATGTTCCTGTGCAAAAGATTTATGTGTTATATTCCTTTGTAAGTTGTAAATCTATGTGTCATGTATGTGCACTGGGGAAGAGGTTTTGGGGGAAGAGATCTCTTCTCTGATTATAGAAGTTTGTACCTTGTCTCTGTAAAGGTTAAAATGAACGCTTGGAAAATGATTTTATGAAAATACGTGATCGCCTGTATTTATTATAGCTTGAGTCAGAAATTTATTTATAAATATTTACAAATAGAGAGAAAACAATAAAGAAGAGGACGATGAGGGTGATAGAGAAGTTATCTATCCTATCAACCTAAATGTTTTCTTCTGGGTCTGCTTAATCCAGGCAGAGATTAATTAGCTCTCAACCAGGAAGGCTGGTAGTGAGTAACAACGAGGCCTCCTTCAAGATGGAAGCTAGTTTCTCCAGAAGCTAGGAAAGGGGTCAGTCTTTTACTCACCCAACGAAGTAATCCAAGAGTCAAAGCCCAAGTAAAAGCCAAGCTCAGAGCCCATGATCCAAGCCATAGTCTCCAGCAAAGCTCCCTGGAAGACTAAGACTCTCTCCAGAAGACAGTCTCTTCAGACTATCTTCTCAAAGACAATCTGCTCTGAAGGAGTTCAGGGCTTGCTTTTTATGGTGACTTCTTGCCCTTCCCCTCTTCACAGGGGCCAATCACAGTTTCCAAATTGTCTAGCACTGCCCATGGGGCAGTGTCTGTAGGACTGACTTCTCAAGAAGGTTAAGTTCTCATCAAAAAGATTCACAGATTCCAGGCTGATTGAATTTCTAAGGGTGTGAATTCTGTAAGTAACTTGCTAGCTTCTCTCCTAGTACTAAATAGGGTGTTTAATCTTTTGTTGATTCAATTCAAAAGTAGACAAGGGGGAGTTAATAGTGTCTTCAGTCTAGTGAGGTACTAAGTAGGAGTACTTAAGTTAGTGTTAACTCAGGATAGACAATGAAGAATTCTCTTTCATATCTCTCACTCCATCATTATTCCAGAAGATTAGGGAGTTGACAGACCAGAGATTATGTTCAGGAAATTCATAAACAAGAAACACTTCACTGTGAATTTTTGGGCTTTTTAAACTCTAAGGTAGTTTAACTAAGTCAAAAAGGAATTTTGCCCTTTGCTTTATAGAAGACAGAGGCAGAAAAGTTCTGTTCAATATTTTTACTTTCCTCCTTGGCTGGCCATTGAAAGAGAAGAAGAAAATTAGAACAAGAGCAGGGAGATTTGATCCCACAATTGGATTTTCTTAGATGGTATTGATTTTAAAGTTGATATATGTGTGGTTTTAGAAAATTCTGAAATGTACTTGTGGAATTGAATGAAATGAATGTAAAGTGATTTGGTGTTGAAAATTGTCCATCAGTTTTTGTAAGATTCCATATAGGTTTTTATTCTGTATTAATTTAATGATGAGAGAACTGCCTGTTCTCACTGAGATTTAAAATGAACAATGGTTAGAGATTTGAATATTTGAATGGACCTAAAGTGTTTGTTATTTGAGTAAGCTGAAGTTGGGAAACAGGATTAATATAAATGTAATGGGTAACCAGCCTAATTGTCAGAAAAGGATTTTGTGTTAAAGAAGCAGATGAGAAGCAAACTTCTGATATGTTCTGGCTGTTCAATGAGTATAAGGGTTCGATAAGATGAAATGTAATAAAGTGTATAAGAATTTAATACCAGTATTTTTTTAACCCTCACCTTCCATCTTAGAATCAATACTGGGTATTGGTTCTAAGGCAAAAGAGTAGTAAGGGCTAGATAATGGGGGTCAAGTGACTTGCCCAGGTTCACACAGCTAGGAAGTGTCTGAGGCCAGATTTGAACCCAGGACCTCCCATCACTGGGCCTGACGCTCAATCCACTGAGCCACCTAGCCCCCAATACCAGTATTTTAGAAGAGAATGTGATATAATATTAAGAAGATTCTGTATGATCTAAATTTTGGGGTTTACAAATGAGAATGTGAAAATGTTATTTTAGTATATGTGCTGCTGAAGCAAAGAAGTAAAAATACAATGACCATTGAAGAAGTTTTAAATTTGTAAATTTGGAATGGAACATGTAATAAGAGTTTGGAACATTGCTAGAGGATCTATGACTAATTGTGATATATGGATTGTTGACAAAATGTGTATATTAGACAAAAATATTTTTATTGCTTAGATGTAAGCATGTGTTTGAAAGCAATTTATTAGAATGTGATTCTGTTTAATTATGAATTTGTACTGTGAACAAAATTAGCAGGAGTGAATTGGATAAGAAAACTGTATAAAAATGTCATGTATGATATGTATGTAAATGATATGATTGATAATAAAAATAATAATCTGAGCTACTAATAGCAGGTGACTGAATACCTGGTTGTTACTGATCAGCAGTAGACATTTACACAAGTGGGTCCTTGTGACCTGTGGAAGGAAGCCAGGGACTAGAAACTGAGGGGCAAAAAAAATTAAAGATGCATAGAATAAAGAGACACAGACACAAAGCATTTGGAAAGCAACTTAAGCCAAACTTCTTCCTCTAATCGCTGCTCAAGAAGTATATTTAAATGTAAATAGACCAGTGAGAGCTCAGTCAATTCTCAAAACAAAAGAGAGGAAAAATGTTTTCCCACTGGAGTTTCAAGATTTTACAAGGGTTTACAAGTTTTGTGGGAAAGGAAGTTGATTCCTAAAGTTGTTGATTGAAAACTCAGCCTATGTGAGAAGAGTATGAAACATTTGTGTGCTTTTGAAATTTTGCAGACTGCCTCCATTTTCAATGCAGGAAGCCAAATAGTCCGCGACATCCATCAAAGGTCAAGAGAAGTTCAATTCCTTTGTCATATCATTTCATCCCCAAGCCAGTTTTCTAATAGAAGAATTCTGTAGAAATCAATCTTGTGAATTATTGAATATATAAAAAGAAGAAAATTGCCTTTGCAACCATATCTTGCTATCACTGACCCTGAACCCTTTCAGCTTTGACCATATATTCATAATTCTCAGGATACATTATATCTGATTCCTTCATCAGTGAAGGTTAAGTTTATGTAAATAATTTTGGAAAAAGCAAATCTCAGTGGGGTAAAGAAGACTGTAGAATTAACATATGAAAGTCATAAGTTGTAGGAGACTTTAATCAGAATATGCCTCTTTAAAAGAGCCAGAAGACATGTCGTATGTACAAGTATGTAAGATTTGTCATGTAAGGGAAAGAGAATAGTGAATAAAATTCTGCTTTCAGCAGAGGCTTTGGAGAGAAAAAGAGTGAATGTTTAGAGATTAAGGGAAATTTAAGCAATGAACTATTTCATCTCCCTTCTTACCAAGAAGGGAGACAAGCATTATGGCTCTGAGTGCTCTCAAAGAGAAGTGAAGTCATTGTAATAAGTAGGAATAAACTATTTATGATAAAAGTAAGAAAAGCTTTTTGAAGACCACAGTAGGCAAAGTATGAAGAAGGTACAGAATTGGCATTTCCTTTATAGAGCAGTCAAAGAGAAGAATATTTTTTAGCTAAACTTGAAGTAAGATTTCAGAAGCCATTAGGCTGAGTAAGACAAAGAGGCTTGTTTGAGTTATGGAATTTCAGGATAATAAAACTGGACCATTGAGAAAATGAATTTTCTCTGAGCTGTAGTGAGTAGGCTTTTGCCATTTAAGATAAAGGTTTATGGGGATCACACCTAATGTTGTCATATGTCTGATGATTGAATTATACAGAGGACATTTGAAAGTGCTGTAACAGTTAGAAAGGCATGGGTCTCAGATGGGTCCTTTCTGACTCCATGTTCTGACTCTGAGTGAAATTATGGCATGATACAGTGACAGCTCTGGCCTATGCATGAGGTCAGATAGTGTTAAGCCACTCTGCATCCCCTTAAAATACAAGGATAATTATATTTGATTCTCTGTCTTTTCCTTTTGTGACAAATTCCTATGATTAGCACAGAAAACAAATTATAAGATGAAAATTTCCATTTTCCAAAGTAGAATAATAGTTGAGGGTTAGAATTATCATGTGTTAGATAAGTGATTTTTGATGATCTGTAATTAAGATTTTACAGAAAATAGGTAGAAATAGTTATGAAAAGAAATGAAACCTGAATCTTAGACTTAGGATTAGGACCTAGGAATTTCTGTATTATTTATAAATTCATAAATATTGTTAGAATTTGCTTTGCAAAAGATTTCTTTTAGTAGGAGGATACCCAGAGGTTCTATGAAAGACTGGGAACAGAGGGAATAAGTTGAGTCCATCCATGATAAAGATAATTTCTGAAGATTAAGTGTCTAATTCTACTTAATAAATGTTATTAGTTACATATAAGGGAAATTAAGGCAGGTGAAAATTATACAACCCTGAAATTAAAAGAGAGGGGACTGTATGGGATGAGATTAAATGTATAATTCTCAGAGAAATATTTGGCTTGTAACTCCAATTTTCAGAACCCCAAGCAAGAGTTAGGGCCTTAGAATAAAACTGACACCCCCTCAAAACCTTGAGTAGAATGTTTATCTCAAGTATGAAAAGTATGCCAACTCTGGGAAAGGGATGAGATAAGCAAGAGGGAGGACAGTAGAGTATTGGAAGAAAGTAATTCTTTTGTTCTGCATATTTCACTTACTGTACCCTCACATTAAATCACAGGTTTTTATGATGGGGTGGGTTTAGGGGTACATAGTGTTGAAAATCACAAGATCAAGATTATAAGCATCACAGTCTATCCCCCCACCCCAGTATGAGGTTAGATGACTGAGAAGAGGGGAATCTTGCATCAATTATTATAAAAGGTTTGTTCTTGTATGTAAATGGAAGGCATTTTGTCCTGAGCATTCAGTTTGAGGGCAGTGTTCCTTTCCCTTCCCTTCTCCTTTCCCTACTCCCCCTTCTCTGCTGCCTCTCCAATAAAGACATATCTGTCTGCACTCTATCTTTGCTTCTCTGATTACTTGAGTGCTAACAGGGGTCATCTTGATATCAAGACCCTCCAACTTTTCACTTCAGACAAAGGGAAGTCGTTTTTAAAAAAAGAAATGAAGGGGGTCACATAATACCAGATGACAGAACTATATGCTAAAGCAATCATTTTTAAAAGTATTTGTTACTAACTAAAAAATGAAAAGTTGATCAGTAAAACACATCAGGTCAAGACCTTTAGTATTAAAAAATACCAAGGTTACCAACTACTAGATAAGTGTTCCCATATGAAAAAAATTTACAACTCAAAAGCTGCCTGGCAGAAATTAGGTTTATATCTAAATCTCATATTTAAATTAACTTGAAATGGATACATACCCTATGTAAAAGGTCATGTAAGAGCAATTAGGAGAAGCAAGGAAAGAGATATGTTTCACAGCTAAGACTAAGGAAAAAATTCTTAATTTAAGTAAAAGTAATAATCTTTCTTAAAAGACCATGTGGACAATTTCAATTATATGAGTCAAAACCTTTTGCACAAAATCTATACAGTTAAAATTAGGAAGGAAATAAATAAGTGGGAACATTTTTTGCAATAAATTTCTCTGATAGACTTCTGCTTTTGGGACCCAAGATGTTGGGCTCCAAGCCCACTGAAATCCATTTCCAAAGAGCCACTTCCCACAAAAAAAGCCTCAAAATGAATTCTGGAGTAGGAGAACAAAATATAGGGGGAAACAGGTTTATGTATGGCTCAAGACAATATTGAAGGACAGCCGGAAAGGCTCATCTTGCTGGGGTAAGAGAGGAAAGTAATCTATCTCACATGGTTCCCAGCAGAACTGGCAGCAAGGGTAATAGAATCCAGCTCAATCCAGCAAGCTACTCAGCACCTGGGGGAACTGGCTGCAGGGGAGTGAAATTTTACTTGATCTAGCATAAGCAGCATGTAGACAGGGCATCTGTGGGCCTCCTGTGTGTGGATTATGGGTGTACTTCTCTCACCACAGAAATAAAGCTGAACTTCAACAGACAGGCAGGATGGGAGTGGGTGGAGGCAGGGTGGAAAAAATGAGCAAAAGACAAAAAAAAAACCTCTGAACTCAGAAAGCTACCTTAATGATAAGGAAGATAAAAATTTAAAACTCAGAAGACAACAATGTCAAAGAAAAATATGTGAAACCTCAAAAGAAAGTGTGAAAGGGTGCCAGGGCCAAAAAGAACTACTAGAAGAACTTGTAAAGGAGTTAGAAATCAATAAGAGAGGTAGAAGAAAAATTGGGAAAAGAAATGAAAGAAAGTATTAATACCTTGGAGAAAATACACTGAAGAAAACAACTTCCTAAAAATTAGAATTGGCCAAATGAGAAAGGAGGCATAAAAATGCACTAAATAAAACAATATTTTTTTGAAAATTTTATTTAATTAGATGATTTAGAATATTTTTCCATGGTTATAAGACTCATTTTTTCCCTCCCCTGTCCCCACCCCCTCCTGTATCTGATGCGCAATTCCACTGGGTTTAACATGTGTCATTGATCAAGACCTATTTCCATATTATTAATATTTGCACTAGGGTGATCTTTTAGAGTCTACTTCCTACCAACCCATGTGATCAAGCAGTTCTTTTTCTTCTGTTTCTTTTCCAACTGTTTTTCCTCTGGATATGGATAGCATCTTTCTCATATGTCCCTCCGAATAGTTCTGAATCATTGCATTGCTACTAGTAGAGAAGTCCACTACATTTGATTTTACCACAGTGTATCTATCAGTCTCTGTGTGTAATGTTCTCCTGGTTCTGCTCCTTTCACTCTGCATCAATTACTGGAGGTCATTCCAGTTCACATGGAATACCTCCAGTTTATTATTCCTTTGAGCACAACAGTATTTCATCACCAGCATATACCACAATTTGTTCAGCCATTCCTCAATTGAAGGGCATCCCCTCATTTTCCAATTTTTTGCCATCACAGAAAGTGTGGCTATGAATATTCTTGTACGAGCCTTTTTCCTTATTATCTCACTGGGGTACAAGCCCAGCAGTGCTATGGCTGGATCAAAGGGCAGACAGTCTTTTAGCACCCTTTGGGCATAGTTCCAAATTGCCCTCCAGAATGGTTGGATCCATTCACAACTCCATCAGCAGTGCATTAATGTCCCAACTATGCCATATCCTCTCCAACATTCATCACTTTCCTTTGCTGTCATGTTAGGCAATTTGCTAGATATGAGGTGATACCTCAGAGTTGTTTTGATTTGCATCTCTCTGACTATAAGAGATTTAGAACACTTTTTCATGTGCTTATTAATAGTTTTTATTTCTTTGACTGAAAATTGCCTATTCATGTCTGTTTCCCATTTATCAATTGGAGAATGGCTTGATTTTTTTGTACAATTGATTTAGCTCTTTATAAATTTGAGTAATTAGACCTTTGTCTGAGGTTTTTATTATGAATATTGTTTCCCAATTTGTTGCTTCCCTTCTAATTTTGGTCGCATTGGTTTTGTTTGTACAAAAACTTTTTAATTTGATGTAATCAAAATGATTGATTTTACATTTTGTGTTTTTTTTTCTAGCTCTTGCTTGGTTTTAAAGTCTTTCCTTTCCCAAAGATATGACATGTATACTATTCTGCATTCACGTAATTTGCTTATAGTTCCTTCTTTATATTCAAGTCATTCACCCATTCTGAGTTTATCTTGGTGTAGGGTGTGAGATTTTGATCCAAACCTAATCTCTCCTATACTCTCTTCCAATTTTCCCAGCAGTTTTTTTTTTTTATCAAATAGTGGGTTTTGGTCTCAAAAGCTGGGAAACTCCTTCTTTGTTTGTTCTGTCAAATAGTTTGTATAATATTGGGATTAGTTTTCTTTGAATGTTTGATAGAATTCATTTGTGAATCCATCTGGACCTGGGGATTTTTTCTTAGGGAGTTCTTTGATGGCTGATTCAATTTCTTTTTCTGATATGGAATTATTTAAGTATTCTATTTCTTCTTCCATTAATCTAGGCAATTTATATTTTTGAAAATATTCATCCATATCATCTAGATTGCTATATTTATTGCCATGTAATTTGGACAAAATAGTTTTTAATGATTGCCTTAATGTCCTCTTCATTAGAGGTGATGTCTCCCTTTTCCTGTTGGATACTGTTAATTTGGTTTTCCTCTTTCCTTTTTTTAAATTAGATTGACCAGTAATTTGTCTATTTTATTTGTTTTTTCAAGGTACCAGCTTCTAGTCTTGTTTAGTAATTCAATAGCTCTTTTATTTTCAATTTTATTTAATTTTCCTTTAATTTTTTTATCTCTAATTTCATTTTCTCCTGGGGATTTTTAATCTGTTCACTTTCTAGTTTTTTATTTGTATGCCCAATTCACTGACCTCTGTACTCCCTAATTTGCTAATATATGAACTCAAGGATATGAATTTCCCCCTGAGTACTGCTTTGGCTGCATCCAATAGATTTGTAAGGATGTTTCATCATTGTCATTTTCTTCAATGAAATTATTCATTGTTTCTATGATTTGTTCTTTAACCAATTTTGAAGAATCATTTAATTTCCAATTAATTTTTTATTTGCCTCTCCATGTACCCTTACTAATTATTATTGTTATTGCATTATGACCTGAAAGGTTGCATTTATTATTTCTGCTCTTTTGCACTTATTTGCCATGTTTTTATGTCTTAGCATATGGTCAATCTTTGTGAATGTAATATGTGCTACTGAAAAGAAGGTGTATTCCTTTTTGTCCCTATTTATTTTTCTCCATATATCTATTAACTCTGATTTTTCTAATTTTCATTCACATTTCTTACCTCTTTCTTATTTATTTTTTGGCTTGATTTATCTAGATATGATAGAGGAAGGTTTAGGTCTCCCACTAGTATAGTTTTACTATGTATTTACTCCTTCAACTCTGCTAATTTCTCCTTTAGAAATTTGGATGCTATACTATTGAGTGCATATATCATTAGTACTGATATTTCCTCATTGTCTATACTGCCTTTTGTCAGGATGTAATTACCTTCCCTATCTCTTTTAATCAGATCTATTTTTACTTTGGCTTTGTCAGATATCATGATTGTAACTCCTGCTTTCTTTTTCTCATTTGAAGTCCAATAGATTTTGCTCTAGCCCTTGACCCTTAACCTGTTTATGTCTATCCACCTCATGTGTGTTTCTTGTAAACAACATATGGGAGAATTTTGGATTCTAATCCACTCTGCTATTTGCTTCCACTTTGTGGGTGAGTTCATCCCATTCACATTCAAAGTTTTGATTACCACCTGGGAATTCCCCAACATTTTTATTATCTCTCCTTGTCCTGCCCTTTCTTCTTTCACTATTTCCTTCTATACCAGTGTTCTGTTTTTAAACAGTCCCCCTATTCCACATCCTTATTTTACTTTTCTTTCTCCCCCCTCCCTTCTTATTCCTCTCTTATTTTTCTTTTGAGGTCTTTTTAATCTACCCACACACACTCTCCCACCCTAATATTGCATCCTTCCCCACCTTCCCTTTCCACTCCCTCCCTTTTTATTCCCCTTTTACTTTTTTAGGATCTATTAAATTCCTTTCCCTCTCTCTTTCCTTCCTTTTTTAAATTCCCCACCCACTCCTTACCCTTAATTTTCCCCTCTCAACTTCCCTATAGGGTAAGATAGAATTCGATACTCCAATGCATCTAGATGCTCTTCCCTCTCAGAATTGATTCCACTGAGAGTAAGGTTTGAGTATTACCTTTTAATATTTTCTTCCTCTCCTTCTTATAGTTGTATTCTTCCCCTCCCACTCCCATGTGCCTTTTTGTGTAGTATAGATTATCCCAATTTTCTTATTCCTTTAAGTTTTTCTTGATGCCATTTTCTCTCCCCCCCCTTTCTTCTTCTTTTTTATATATGATTTTAAACTTCTTAGTACCCCAATCTCTACCTATGGATAATTCTTCTAACTACTATAATAGTGAATACAATTTTTGACAGTTACAAATACCATTTTCCATATAGGAATATAAACAATTTGGCCTTATTGAGGTCCTGAAAGAAAAAAATAAAACCCCTCTCTTTTTTATTTAGCTTTTCATGTTTCTCTTGGTTTTTGTAATTCAGTGTCAAATTTTCTGATTAGTTCTGGTCTTTTCTTTACAAATATTTGGAAGTCTTCTATTTTGTTGAATGCCCATACTTTCCCCTGAAAGTATATAGTCAATTTTGATGGGTAGGTGATCCTTGGTTGTAGACCCATTTCTCTTGCCTTTCTGAATATCGTATTCCAAGTTTGTAGTCCGTTAGCATGGAAGCTGCCAGATCTTGTATAATCCTGATTGGTGCTCCTTGATATCTGAATTGTCTCTTTTTGGCTTCTTGCAATATTTTCTCCTTACCTTGGAAGCTCTTGAATTTGGCAATTACATTCCTGGGGGTTGTCTTTTGAGGATTTAGTGTAGTGGGTGATCTATGGACTCTTTCAATGTCTATTTTGCCCTCTTGTTGCAGAACCTCAGGATAGTTTTCTTGGATAATTTCTTGTAGTATGATGCCAAGGTTTCTGTTTGTTTCCAGGTTTTCACGTAGGTCTATGATTCTCAAATTATCTCTCCAAGATCTATTTTCAAAGTCAATAACTCTCTCAATGAGATATTTTGTGTTGCCTTCTAATATGTCATTCTTTTGACTTTGATTTATGAATTCTTGTTGTCTTGTGAGATCATCAGCTTCTACTTGCCTAATTCGAGTTTTTAATGACTGGTTTTCAGCTAAGATCTTTTGATTTTCCTTTTCAGTTTGATCTATTCTGCTTTTCACAGATTCCAGCAGGTCATGTCTGGTCTTCAATTTGCTTATTATTTCATTTGATTTCTGGACTTCAATTTCCAAATGGGAGAGCCTGTCTTTTAAACTGTAATTTTCTTTTTGTAACTATTTCCCACTTTTATTTCCACATCTCTTCCATTTTTATCACAGTCTTGGATTTAAATTCTTCAAGAACTTGTGACCAATTTCTTTTTTTTTTTTTGAAAGCTTGGGTGTATTTAGTTGTTTGTCATCTGCTCTCTCTTCTTTAACCTGGGTTTATTCTGCATAAAAATTATCAAGGGTTAAAATTTTCTTCTTGGGGTTTTTTTTTTTTTGGTTTTGTTTTGTTTTGGTGCTTGTGGATTTTAGGTCTTGGGAGTTGGTGGCCATTGCCTTGTTCCTTCCTGGTCAGATGTCTAAGTGAGGAATGTGGGTGATCTTTGTATTGGGCTCTAGAGAGGTTTTTGCTTTGAGGATGTTTTCCCCAGTACTCAGCAGTGTCCAGCTGCAATTAGTGGCAGGTCCAGCAAAGAACTCAAAGACTGCCTTGCACAGGTCTGGGTGTGGAGTGTAGGCAAATCTCTGTATTGAGTGCTGAAGAGGTTTTTACCCACAGGCTATTTTTCAGGTCTCTGTGGCATTTTGCCTTGAGCCACTTCTCTCTGCCCAAGCTCTGTGCCCTGTCTCCACATTTCCTCAGCCTCCTGGGGTCCCTAGTCTTGCTGTTCTTATGGGTAGGTCCAACCCCTGAGAACTTAAAGATTGCCTAGAAGAGGTCTGAGTGTGGAGTCTAGGTAAGATTCTGTTGAGTGCTGGAGAGGTTTTTTCCCCAAGGGCTTTTTTCAGTTCTCTATGGTGTTTTGCTGTAAGCTGCCCCGTCTCCCCAAATTCTGCACCCTATCTCAATGGTTCCTCATCCTCCCAGTGTTCTGAGTCTAGTTTCTCTTAGGGGTAAGTCTGTGTTGACCTCAGCCAGCCTCCCTCCTAGAACTTAGAAGTTTGTCCCATGCTTGCTTGGACTTTGGAAAGGTAAATGAAGTGGGGGAAGGGTGATGAGCTCACCCCTTAGTGGGGTAAATTTCCCCCCTTTTTTGTGTGGAAATGCCCTAACTTTGCCTACCTTCCATGCTGTGCCCTACCATGGAACCCCTTCACTTGTTTGACTTTGGTTTTGTTGTTTTGAGGCACTCTGTCTCAATTAGTAGAGAGGAGAAGAAGAGCTCTGCTTCTACTCTGGAGCCATCTTGACCAGGAAATCCCCAGCAGATCTCTCAAAACAACATTTAAAAAGTAGAATTAGCCACATGGAAAGGAAAGTATAAAAGCTCAACAAAGAAAATAACTTCTTCATGTTAAGAATTGGAAAAATAGAAGCTAATGGCTCTATGAGACATCAAGAAACAACAAAACAAAATCTAAACAATGGGGGTGGGGGGGAGAAAATCTGAAATATCTTACTGTGAAAGCAACTAATATGAAAAATGGATCCAGACGAGATAATCTAAGAATTCTTGGACTACCATGATTAATCTTTTTTTAAAAAAGAGTTTAGAAACAATATTATAAGAAATAATCAAGGAAGCTACCACGATATTATTAAAATAAAAATTTTAACACTTATCTTCCATCTTAAAATCAATACTGTGTATTGACTCCAAGACAGAAGAGTGGTAAGGGCTAGGCAATGGGGGTCAAGTGACTTGCCCAGGGTCACACAGCTTGAAATTGTCTGAGGGCAGATTTGAAGCCGGGACCTCCCATCTCTAGGCCTAGTTCCCAATACACTGAACCACCTAGCTGCTCCCTTATCCTGATATTCTTGACAAAGAAGGGGAAAATTCTGAAGACTATTATAGATAAATTCAAGAACTCTCAAAAACTGTTGGAAAAACTGGAAAACAGTTTGGCAAAAACTAAGTATACATCAATATCTCACACCCTATACCAAGATAAGTTAAAAATGGGTATGTTATTTCGACAAAAAGGGTAATACTATAAGTAAATTAGCAGAACATCGAGTAATTTACCTGTCTCATCTATGAAGAAGGGAAGAAGTTATGACCAAATAAGAGATAGAGAATATTATAAGATATAAAATGAATAATTTTTACTGTTAAATTAAAAAGGTTTTGTGGAGTTGTGAACTGATTCAATTGTTCTGAAGAACAATTTGGAACTATACCCAAAGGGCTATAAAATAATGAAAATCCTTTGATCCAGTAGTACCACTACTCTATATCCCAAAGAGATCAAAGAAAGGAGAAAAGACCTACTTGTACAAAAATATCTCTAGCTGCTTTTTTCATGGTGACAAAGAATTAAAAATTGAAGGGATATTCATCAATTGGGGAATAGCTGACCAAATTGTGGTATATGATAGAATTATATATATATAAAATGGAATAGAATTGTGCTGAAAGAAATGATGAACAGAATGCTTTCAAAAAGAGCTGAAAAGACCTACGTGAACTGATGCAGAGTGAAATAAGCAGAATCAGAAGAGCATTGTACACAGTAACGGCAATATGGTGGAATGAGCAACTGTAATAAACTTAACTACTCTCAGCAATACAATGATCCAGGACAATTCTGAGGAACTTCTGGAAAAGAATACTATCACCTTCAAAAAAAGAACTGTTGGAGTTGGAATGCAAATGAAAGTATTCTGTTTTTCATTTGTTTATTTGGGTTTTTGGTTTTATATGACTATTCACTTACAAAATTTAATTCTATGGAAATATGTTTTACATGATAATATGTGTATAACTCAGATTGAATAGCTTGCTAAATCCTGGAGTGGGGAAGAGAAAGGAGGGAGAGGCAATTTGGATCATATACTTTAGGAAAACTTACGTGGAAATTTGTTATTACATGTAATTGGTAAAAAAAATAACTAAAAATAATCTAAATTATAGAAGTTTATCAGTATGCTTAGTTGTGAAATACTATAATAGGACTGAAGGGGTTTGGGGGAAGAAACATAGAGGGAACATATAAATATTTTATAAAACAAGGAAAGGAAAGGTAAAAAAAGGAAGGAGGGGAAAAGGAGAGATATTAATTATTTTACCCTCTCAATTATAAGCTATCAGAATAAATCTATTTTATTTCTAAGTACATTAAAGGCAAAGTCTTTAGGGATTAGTAATCTTACAACAGAGTCTTTTGATGGGCAAAGTCCAGAATCCCAAGAGAAATATCCAAAGATGGTCTATCCTCAGGTTGGTCAGCTTCTTCTATCTGTCCAGCAGAAGAATGAAGACTGCCTTCTTTTCCACGGCCAAAGATATTCCCAAGCTTTTGAATGATGGTTTCTCAAGCTGCTCCTTCATCCAGGCCCAGAGAGATTGTGTCAGTTGCTTAACTGTTTTTCTGGGATTCTATTCCACCAGCTCCAGGGAAAAATCTAATCCCATGCCCTGTCAATCACTCTTATAAGACACTAAAGTCTTATTTCCTATTGTAACAGGTGAAGCAACTAAACAAATAAAATTCTAGATTTTAAAGGAATAAAGGAATAAACAATAATATTTTTAAACAAGAAATGACAAAGTGGAATAATTTTAGATAAGAATAGAAAGATCTCTATGAAATGATGTAGAATGAAGGGAGCAGAACCAGGAGACCATTATACATAACAGCATTATTGTAGCTATGATCAACTGTGGAAGACTTAGTTATTCTTATTAAGACAGTGATCCAGGGGAAACTAGGGGGCTCAGTGGATTGAGAGCCAGACCTAGAGATGGAAGGTCCTGGATTCTAAAGTGACCTCAGACTCTTCCTAGCTACGTGACCCTAGGTAGGTCACTTAACCCCCTGTTGCCTAGTCCTTGTAGCTCTTTTGTCATAGAACCAATACTTAGTGTTGATTCTAAGATGGACAGTATTAACCTTGAAAAACACAGAACCAATGAAACAGTTACAAAAGAACAAGTCTTTAATCAAGACAAGGGAGACAGAGTTTTTATGACCATCACATTGAGTCAAGCTCAGAACTCGGGTAACATTGTCTCTAGGAAAATGCACTAGAAGTCAGAATCTCCATCATAGGAATTTCTACTAAACTAAAGAATTTTGGGTCTTATATATCCTTTAGGACCATGATGTCAAACCTATGGCATGTGTGCCAAGGATGGCATGTAGAGATCTCTCTGTGGGCATGTGCACCATTCCTGGAAGAGTTAGTTACTAGAAAGGCAGAGGGACTAAGGAGGAGAGGAGCTGCTCCTGTTCCCCTCACCACCATGCTTCCTCGCCCCTCTGTGCTTACTCCCTCTCCTGAGAGGAGTGCTCAGGCCACTTCCCTGCCTTTCTCCCTTTCCTGTCTGGGACTCAGGGCTGCAGCAGGGAGGGAGAGGGGTCTCTTTTCATGCCACTGGGCCCAGCCCCATCCCTTAAAAGATATTCCCTTTCATTACTTCCTTCTCCACCAGCTGTCAGTCTGGGGGGGTGGTGACCCCATCCCCAAAGGGTCTAATTGTGCTCCCTCCACCCCCTGCTCCCATCCCCCTGTGGTAAGGGATTTTAGCAGGGGCAAGCTGACAGCAAGAGATCCTACAAACCAACATACCACACAAAACTCTCAGGAGCTGGGGAACTGAACACACATGCAGTTTCTGGGAGCAGTTAGTTGGTGGACTCCTCTGGAAGAGAGAGAGGCTGCTGCTTTTCTCTAGCAGTCAGGAGAGCCAAAAGAGTTTTTGTTTGGTATTTCTGGGGTAGACCAAGAGAGCCAGTGATTCCCTCTTCTTTGGTTTTCTTGATATTCTGCCTGTCCTTGCTGCTGTTGGTGCTGCTGCTGCTGCTGCTGCTGTCAAATGGATTTCAACAGAGCTGTTACTGGGACTACTGTTTGACTCAAAGAGGACTCTTGGTTGTGAGATTCTTGACCCTTGTCCTTGTTCCTACCAAAGCCCCGAACCTTAATTACTACTTTAAGAATTTGGTTTAGAATAATTATAGTAGTTATAAGGGTTTTAACCTCTGTTTTGGGTTAAGAGTTAGTTATTCCTTAAATCCCTTTCCTTCCTCCCTTTAGCTAAATAAATCTGTTATATATATATATATATATTTTTTTTTTTAATTTGGAACCCTTCTTTTAACCCACCTATTATACCCCCCATGTGGGTCACAGCCCAGTAGACAGCCCCACTCCCAGCACAGTGCTGGCATCAGATGGGTGCACCATTGTTATGCAAATATAAACAGCCTAAAATGCCCTGCGATTAAATCTCTACAAAGGAGCCTAGCAGAGGCTACATGGGGCTGCATTTGAATTGGACTCAACAAAGACATGCTCCCCTCATTATAATAAGAAGGCACATCCTCCTTATCCTTCCCCCACCTTCCTGACCCTAATAGTTTTAACCTGGCAGCAACTCCCTCGCTCAGCCCCCAGCATGGCTGGATGCAGGGGCAGGTCCCCATGGGGGCAGGAGATGACTTCCCCTTGGCATGAGCTGTCTGGGAGTCTGGCCCCCTGCCCTGAACCAGTAGCAGGGCACTCAATCTTGGGAGGCAATACATGCAGTCTGGGGGCAGGGCACATGGTCTCTAAAAGGTTCACCAGCACTACCTAGGTTCATTGCTTTATAGTTGTCTGTCTCTTTACTGAGGGAACTAAGCTACCCCAGTGCTCCAATTCTATTCCCACTTCAGATTCTTTAGGAATAATTCTATTTTTGTCTCTAATCTTAGGAGTCCTCCCTAGAAAGAGTAGGGGGAAAATAAAAAGATATCCAGAATACCATCATGAATCAGGTGTGGAATAGACAGTCTGATTCACATAAACCCACACCAAAAAAAAAAAAAAAACCTCAATAATTAGGAATCATTAAATGATTACAATCAGTCAGAAGGCTAATAGATGGTCTCCATTGAAGCAAACAGCTTCATTGTGAACGTGCTTATTAGCTATTTTACATTTTATTTTCACTCTGGTGGTGACTCTTTCCCTCTTGATCAGACTTCCTTTACCACAGTTTCTACCAAATCTGCTCTAGAAGCCAATACATCACTGCTAAGTTCTTGAGAGAGGGGAAATGATGATTTCATTTTCAAAATCTCAAAAGGTCCTATAGCAAAGGAAAGAAAACAAAGGCGTGGCCCCAGCCCAGCCCCAACTTGCCCAGTGTTGGAAGGAAGAACACCCCTCACCCCTGAGCCCATTTAAAGCTCAGAGAATTATATTTATACTTTGAAGGTCTCAGGAAAAAGTGATTTGGAGGGCAGAAGTTCCCTTTTTATAATATACATGATGTTCTGACTCAGCAGTCAATTAAAAGTATCTATAATTGATCAGATCAATCAGAGTATAGATTTTTTTACTCTGATTTTATTCTAAAATGGGGGAGAGGAAGAGGAGCTGCAAAAGCCTCTCCATCATGTATTCCCAAGGAGGTGCTACAAGTTTTTAAGATCTGATTTAATTAGATGATCATTTAAATTTTATTATCTCACAAAGGCAGTTCCCCACGTTACTGATATTTAATAACACAAGTAAATATTAATTCCCCCTTTTTTCTTTGCTTTCATGAGAAGCTTGAGGGCAGCAAAATAACTATGATTTTCCCAAAGCAAACCAGCCCACTCTTTTCCTTTTCTGCTATGGATCCAGATCCTTATTCACCTGCTGTATCTGTCGCAGAAATAGTCACCATTGGACACGTTTTTGAGGCGTGCATTCAAATGCATGGCAAAACCTGGGCAACAGAAAATCTTTATCTATATGGTCTTTCCTGCATGGTTGGACAGGCCAAACGCCTTTGAGCTATCACAGTTTCCTTTTAGGAGACTACCGTGTGTTAGGGCTTGATGCCATCAATACAGTGTTTCCACAAATGAGAGCATCTGAAGGACCTCACCATCCACAAGGATGGACTCAGCCTGTATTCTGCACTGGATCTCTTCTATCACAATAACAAATATTTTTGGTTTACTCTCTCCCATATATGCCTTGCGTAGTATTTATTATCAGAGGGTCATTAATCAATCAGAGTTACTGCTGCTACCACATCTTCCAAAGAACTCTGATCTTAAAATCTTGGAATTTTCTATAAATGTGCCTAAGGGGTGGAATTTTTTCCTCTACCAAATCAAAGGCTTTTTCATATTTCACAAACAATAACATAATTATATTCCCTAAATCTTTAGGTTAATTGTGAGTTGGTAAAAAGGTGATTAATTGTTGAATATCAAGTGTGGGAACCTACTTGTGCTCAACCAAAAGCCTCTTCAAGGATTCCCTTAATTTGTGTAGATATCATATTCATAAAAATGTCATAACACTCAGAGATAGTTATGTAGGTCAGGAGTTAGTGATGTTCTCCTTGTCACCCATTTGAGAATTAATAAAGTCGGATTTTTTTTTAGATTTTTGTTATTTTCTAGCCTAAATAGGTTGCATATTGATCCCTCATTGCTTTTACAATTAGGTTGTCTTTGTCATGGAAGACGTTGTTACCAATAAAAATTGATCTCAAGGCTTATCACCACATTTATAAGCGTTTATTAGTAAAGAGAGAAACAACAGAGAGAGAGAGAGAGTTAGAGAGCAAAACCCTTTCTAGATCTGATTCTCCATTTGGCTGATTAAGGCCAAACCCTCATGGCTTGCCAGATATCATGAGCCAAGATAAGCAGCAGCACAGAAAGAAAGCACCAGCCACATGACAGGTAAGGAAGCCAAGAGGGCTTGGGCTTCCCATGCTTCGTTAAAAAACCTTGTTAGCTCCACCTCCCTTTCCTTGGCCAATGGCTTTCAAATGTCATGCTGTCTGCTCTTCTGTGGTGAAGTTATGCTGACTCTGGCACATTGACACTAGGGATACCCATGCTGACACTGAAGGGGTGGAGCCAAGATGGCAGTGTAGTAGCAGAAGCCTTCTAAATCTTCTTCCAACCAATCATTACAAAGCGTCCCAAAAGGACAGAAATTAAAAAAAAAAAACAGACAAGTAAAGGGACTCTCCCACTGGACACAGCATGAAAGGTAGGCAGTGAGTAGGGATTCCCACACTATAAGGGGCATTAATCAAAGTGCAAGCTGATCACCCCGTCCCCACACCACCTACTGTGCCACTTAGAGCAAGAGCCAGGCCAATCTCCAAATTCTCGGGGGCTGGCTGAAAGCACCACAGACTTACCCCTGAGGGCTGTGCCAGGCCTTGGCAGTGAGGCTCAAAGCTAAAAAACACAGAGCTTGGGCAGCAACACAGCTGGCCACAATGGAAGCAGTGAGGGCTGGGAATATTGCTTCAGGGCAAAACATACAGTATAGCTGAAAAGCCAAAGGGCAGCAGCTGAGGAAGATAGCCCCATGGCAAAATACTTTAAAGTGTACACTACACAAAGAGCATCACAGATCTACCTACCTTCCCTCAGGCTTCTGACAAGGAAGGGAAGATAGTACCAAGGCAAACACCTGTGAGACAGAAGCTAAGAAAGTAATGACCACCAATACACAGGAATTCCAATCTTCTAGTGGCAAAAAAAATAAGCAACAGCAAAAAAAGCTCTTGACCTTGGAAAATTTCTATGGAGAAAAAGAGAAAAATACAGAAGCAAAAGCAGAGAGTGAGAAACAAGCAAGCACAACCAGAATTTCAAAAAAAAAAAAGGAAATTAGTTACAAGTTCTGGAGAAACTCAGAACCAAATAAGAAAGATAGAAGAAAAATGGGAAGAAAAGTTAGAAAAAGAAATGAAAGTAATACAAAAAGAAAATAACAGCTTAAAAGACAAAAGTATCCATATGGAAAAAGAGGCACAGAAATCAAATGAAGTAATAAGTAAATTGGAGACCAGAATTGATCTGCTTGAAGCCATGAAAAGCAGAATAGACCAAAATGAAAAGGAAAAGCAAAAGATCATAGCTAAAAATCAGTCTTTAAAGACTAGAATTGGGCAAGTAGAAACTAATGATCTCATGCTAAAACTGGCTGCATCAGGACACAGCACCAGGGTAGACTCTGTACTAGGGATCAATGTCTCCTAAATAATTTACTTCATACATTATAGTCCATTCAGTTATTTTCCCCATGAATTATCATGTTCAAGTGCGGTAGTTCCAATATCATTGATGGAAAAAAATGTTTATTGAAATGTTAGCAAATCTTTTCCATTTTTCTTCTTTTTGTAAATCTCTTCCCATTTTTACCTTTGAATGCTCTTGGGAAAACTTTATTTAATTGTATGTTTTCTTTAAATTTATTTTTAAGCTTATTTTTACCCTCCTCTGTTTCTTTCTGCTATGAATTGATTGATCCTGCTTATAAATATCACTCATCCTCTTTTATAAGATTTTACATAGATAAGTTTATAATCTATTTTTGCCTTTGGTTGCCATATTTCTCTGTTTGGCAAATAAACCAAATGAATGCTGACTAAAGGAAAATATTTATCATTAAAACTGAAATATTTGATGGCCACAGGTCCCATGTAATAACACTTCTTGTAATCTTTGGACATTCATTAAAACTCATTTTGTCGATTCTTTTCTTTGCCTTTCCAAAAAGTGCCTGTGAGCTATCCAACATCTTTTTGTCTTGTTTCATTTAAATCAAGAATGTTAATATTGGGATGACAGTGGCCATTGGGGCCAATATAGTCATGAGTGCAAATGAGCACTCTGAAGGTGGTGGAAGGAGGCCCTATGTTCACTGACCTGTTTGTGCATGAGTATGTCTGTGTGTGAGTATGTGTGTGTGTGTGTTTGTGTATGTGTGTGTGTGTGTGTGTGTGTGTGAGAGAGAGAGAGAGAGAGAGAGAGACCCTCTCCCGCAAAAAGCTTTGTGTGTATCTCATGAAATGTGTTTGATAAGGAAGCAATTGATTTAGGTGCTAGTGAAATTGTATCACAGAGATAGAATACTATTGTTCTGTAAGAAATTACAAAAGAAATTACAGTTTCAGAAAAACCTGGGAAGACATGAACTGATGTAAAGTGAGCAAAATAATATTGTTTGTAGTAACAATAATTTTAAAAACAATTATCAACTGTGAAAAACTCATCTACTTTGATCAATAAAATGATCCACAGCAATTCTGAAAAACTCATGATAAACAATGCTACCCACTTCCAGAGAGAGAAGTGATTAACTCTGAGTACAAATTGAAGAATATTTTTTTTACACTTTATTTTTTGACAGAAACAAACCAAGTTTGGAACCTAAGAAATTGGGCAAAGGTCCAAACTTTGGAAATAATATTCCAAGTCTAAGGACAAAGATTGGAATGTGAATATCTCCCCTATCCCAGTAGACTAAATATCTTAAGAAGTGGCACAGATGACTGGAAAAACAATCTTGAGAAAAAATATGTTTTTGTACCCATTTAACCATGAACTTGCTGAAGCCCACATGTACTCACGCTCCCCCCCCTCATTTCTGTGGTTTTTTCCTTTATAAACCCTTCCCCTATTCAATAAATTTTGCTGACAGTAGCTACCAGCTCTGCAGTCCTTCTGACCCCATAGATTCTAAACTCTCTGGTCTTTTATTTCTCACTCCTATCTAAGGGACCCTTGGCCCCTGGTCTGAGCTTTTGGGGTTCCTCTCCCCCTTTAGGCTCTAACAATTTTTCTTTCTTTTTTTTCAGCGTGACTAATGTAGAAATATTTTCGCACTATTTCACAAATATAATGGGTAGCTTTGTGACCCTGGGCAAGTAATTTAATCCCAAATACCTAGTCTTTATCACTCTCCTGTCTTAAAACTGATAATACTTAGACAGAAGGTAAGGATTTTTAAAAAAAAGTATAATGGATATTGTATTGTTTGCCTTGTCAATGGGTGGGTGAAGGACTGGAAGGAGCAAGAAAATTTGGAACTGAATGGAAAGAAAAAGATAGAGAGGAAGGAAAGAAAGAAAGAAAGAAAGAAAGAAAGAAAGAAAGAAAGAAAGAAAGAAAGAAAGAAAGAAAGAAAGAAAGAAAGAAAGAAAGAAAGAAAGAAAGAAAGAAAGAAAGAAAGAAAGAAAGAAAGACAGAGAGAGAGAGAGAGAAAGAAAGAAAGAAAGAAAGAAAGAAAGAAAGAAAGAAAGAAAGAAAGAAAGAAAGAAAGAAAGAAAGAAAGAAAGAAAGAAAGAAAGAAAGAAAGAAAGAAAGAAAGAAAGAAAAACTAAGAACCTTTAGACTTAAAAAAAAAAAAAAAAGCTTAAATCATCCTCTAAGGCTTCCATTCTACTTGACATTCCTGACCCATTCAAATCTTTGTGTTCAGATTCCAGAGACTGAAAATGAGCCCTGGGGTTGAGATTATCCTAATTATCTAACCTTAAAAGGTCTAGAGGCTATTTGCCTGAGTTGTGACGACCTGGAAGGAGACAGGTTTGAACTCCAAATATAAGTCATGCTGGGCATTGGCAGCCAACTTACTATCATACTGAGATACCATATATGGAGGCACCTAAATTTCCACAGGAGTCTTTGGGGCAAACCACAAGGGAAGACGTATTTTCTCTCAAGTAGAAATAGGTAAAAAACTCATTCTTCCTACTCAGTTGTAGTGGCTAATCAAAGGGAGTCTATTATGGGATTTGGATATATGTGCTATTTCTAATGCTAGTCATTATGAATAGAACCAAATGGCAACCTTTGGAGTTACCCAAGCCATCTTATGTAGTTAATAATAAGCAATAATGCATCCCTGAGAGTGGAAAGATGTTTTCTTTTTAGTGATGGAAATGAAAGAAGCTAGACTATTTGGCTCTAATTACTTCTCTTAGAATAACCCAAGACAACTAGTTAAGCAGGCAGATGACATCTGAAGGTTTACAGGGAACTGAACCAAGTTAATGCCCTTTACCACATCTGTTTCTGACTTTGTCAATGTGGTGGACCAGGTAGCCCAACTCCGTGGTGAGTGGTGTGGGTTTATGGTATTTACAAGAGCTTTTGTCCTCTCTTCCTATGTCTAAGATTAGCCAGAAACAGTTTACTTTCACCTAGGAAGAAGTTCAATATGTCCTCACCATCCTTCCTTTTATTTTAGGGCTACCTGAACTTACTCTCCTACTATTACAATCTGATGGGCAAGGACTCAAAAGTTTTCCCCTTCTCACAGCACTGACTACATAGATGACAGTGTTTACTGTGCCAGATAAGGCTCTGCATCAAACAGTGATCCATTTGAGAGACAAGAGGTAGGAAATTAAAACCAAGAAAATCCAGGAACCCAGTCTGCTCAATAAAATTTGAAGGAATAAAATGATTGGAATAAACCTAGGTGATTCCAGACACAGTTCAGAATAACATACATAGCTTTCCCATGATCAAAAAAGGAAATTGAAAGGTTCTGGAAAATCCATATACCCTATTTGCATAGTCTGATGGCTCCCATTTGCCAAGTGTGACAGAGGCTGGCACATAAGAAAAGTGCCAGGCTAAAGAGTGTGTGGAACTGATCACCTCAACAGGGGTGGGGCCCCAAGGGTTTGGAATCTGGAGAAGGAGAAGACTCTGGTTGGTAGAGGAGTTGGTCTCTCAGTTGGGAGAAGCCAAAGAGAGAAGATTGAAAAAGACTTTCTCCTGAGGGTTACCCACTTTTTCCTGCTTATGAGTGGAAATCTTTCCCCCCAACATTTCCCAATCAAAAAGACGATTGAAAAGGAAACCTGAGAAAGACATTTTGAATCCCTGTCAGACTTTACCTCAGCTCCTGTTGCCCTGAATCTGAACTGTGGCCAAAGGGCCAAACCCAGGGTCAGTCAACCTGACATTCTCTCAGGGGACTTGGGCTGCCAAGGCCTGAGTTTCCCCCAGACTTGAGGAGGGAGGGAAAAGGGTTTTAGATAGAAACAGGGACCCCCTTTTCCCCACTTCCCTTTCCCATTCTTTCCATGCTAGTTATTCTTTGTATTACTCTGATTGAGTTGACATTAAAAGTTATCTGTTCCCCAAGTTGTGAACAAGTGTGATGAACAGATCAAGGGGAGACCCTTTGTTCTCGAGTAGTGGAGGGGGGACAAGAGGGACAAGAGCAAATTTGGGAGATCAGCCATAACTTAGGAAGGAAGGCAGAAGGGGGAAAAAATCTTCAAACTCCCTCTCCTCTCTCTGAGCCAACCCTAAACATCAGCTGTCTCCCCTGAATCCCTCTTTGAGAAGGGATTCGTCTTTTTTCCTCCTCTCTTTCCTCCTCTCAATACTGAAAGACTGAACCCCTTGATTACAACTAAACCACCCCTCAAAAACACAAGTGGCCAACAAACCTGTCTCTTGAGTGGGATCTAGAGTAGGCCACCACACAAGAAGACCTAAAGTCAGCCAATTAGTAGTCTCTTTTTCTAAGCATTTGTGTCCCTGTGAAGATCATAGAGGCCTCATGTTTTTAGAGGTCTCTGTCTACAAAATAAGACAAAATGGAACATTTTGCAGGCACCTCGGGTTGGTCAAACCAAATAGTCATTAGATTATTGGAGCCAAAAGCTCCCCAAAGCAGCCACTCACTATACCACTTTTTTTTTAATTTTTTTTTCAGTTCAAAATATTTTTTGGAAGGTTCTAACCTATGCTTTATTTTTTTCTCTTTATTTTTTTTGTTACAATACTCACTTTATATCCCTCCCTCCCCTCCACCCACCCTTCCTGTAGCCAACACGCAATTTCATTGGGTATTACTTGTGTCCTTGATCAGAACCTATTTCCATGTTGTTGTTTGCACTAGGATGTTCATTTAGAGTCTACGTTCCCAACCATATCCCTTTGACCCATGTATTCAAGCAGTTATTTTTCTTCGGTGTACTATACCACTTTAAAAAATAGTTACTGAAAAAAATGGGAAAGGACCTGTTTGTACAAAAATACTTATAACTACACTTTTTATAGTGGCAAAGAATTGGAAACTAAGGAATGTCCCTCCATTGGAGAATGACTGAACAAAATGTGGTATATAATGGTGATGGAATACTATTGTGCTATAAGGAATGATGAACAGGATTTCAGAAAGAGATGGAAAGACCTACATGAACTGATGCAAAGTAAAATAAATAGAACCAGGAAAACATTATACATAGTAACTGAAATATCATGGAACAATCAAATGTGATAGACTTTGCTACAAACAGCAGTATAATGATCCAGGACAATTCTGAGAGACTTATGAAAAAGAATACTATCCATTTCCAGAGAAAGAATTATTGGAGTAGAAATTCAGAATAAAACATTTTTTAAAAGTGGTTACTGTTCTAATCCTGGATCCCAGTTGCTATTAAGTAGAAATGTAAGGTCATATTATCTACTTCACCCAGGGTTACCTATAATGTGTTAGTTGATGTAAGCTGTGACCTCTAACTAAAGTAAATAGGGCAAAAGAGACTTTTATTGTTAAGGGAAATGGTACATTCAAGATTGAATCCACCCAGACTCCTTGGGTGCTTTTCATGAACAGAATACAACTCCACTAGCAGCTAAGGTCTCCAGCCTAAGCCCCAAAACCCTGACTCCACTGTAAGCCCAGTGAGCACTGGAACCAGAATAACACTGCTTTGCCTGTTCAATTGATGGCTCTGCTTGTTATGAGATAGGTCTTATAAGGATGATATTATAAATTAAGTTTTGTTATATTAGTTTAGAGATAAGAAGTAGTGAAGCTGGCTTGAAAAAGAATTGGAGTTTGAAGCAGATCTAAGATGGAGTGTCAGTTTCAAATGTTGACAGCTTAATGGTTTTTCTGTGACAGTTACACATTCTGGGCATGGCACTTACTCTGAGGGAGTTGAGTTACTCTCTGGGAGGGAGGCAGGAGTTACTCTCTCTCAGAGTCCTAACTTGGTTTTTGCTGAGACTCAGTCCCCTAGCCTTTGTTATTTTATAATTTGGAAATAAAATGAAGAATTATAAGGATAATAGTGTTTATTTTATTGTAGAATAGGGAAAATTTGGGTTAGTCAGATCAGGAAGGATCAGTGTAGCCTGTGGACATAGAAGAAGCAGTTCCTTATGAAACAAGGGAGTTTTGTTTAGGTGGAGTTCGGATCCTTTAGGGTTACAAATGCTTTTTATCCTTATATTTCAAAAATTATTTTATTTTTTATAACAAGAGTCTCTTTAGCATCTTTGCATCTGGCACTGAAGGGAAGTTCACTTATGAACTTCACTTTATCACTGAAGATACTTTTGATTACATCTATCAAAAGTATCTGAACAGTTTTGAACCTTTGTTTGCATAGTTTTTGCCATTTATTTTTACTGTCCCCCATTTATTTGTACAGTCTAGACATCAGCAAACATTATCCCACAATGAGAAGAAGCCCCAAGGAAAGGATTTCATGACAAGTCTTCCTAGGAGGGCGATCAGCTGTGAGCTGCATAAATAACATGTTAATATGTGAGAAGAAAGATAAGATCTTTATCTAACTTGATCCTAGAAATGTGGCTATGGGTCTGGGAAGGAAAGAGTTGATCCAATGCTGATACAAACACTGGGGTGGTGATGAAATCTTGTGCTGGGCCCAGGACCCTGAGCCTCCTAACTAAGGACAAAGTAGCTATCCCTGCCCAACTGGGCTCCATGTTCCATCATGTGGTCATCAACCTATTCCTAACTGGCTGTTATTCTTAATCATTTTCTCTAAACTTCCCTCCTGTCCAATCCTGTCTAATCTACTGACTATGAAAGGGAACCTTACCACAAAGGTAGCTTAATGTATAGCCTCATACCATTTGACATATTAAGAGAGAGTGAACTAACCCAAAGAGATAAAGCTCTAATAGGGTCATTTCACGTATATTTTTGAGATAAGTAGGTATAGAATCTATCCCAGGATTTCTCAAATCAGAGCATACAGGTGATTGATGATATATCTAAAATTATGGTCCGAATGGTGCTTTATCAATTGGTGTATTAGGAAAGGATGATGCTTAAAAAAAAAAAAAGTAGAATTTGTCACATTTAGCTCCATTTCTCTTGGGGATAGAGGGCAGCATAAGAAAACTGCAAAAAGCCTTCACATGTATCAGTTCTGAAGAAGAGTCTCTGCTTCATACATCATGTATTGTGGGGTACGTGGGCTTGCCATACCCTTTAGTCCAGTGTTTCCCACTATACACTCATGATGGTGTACAGGTGAGTAGGAAAAATAGAGTTGGGCTAGTTTTATCATGTATTTGAGACAGGTTGTTCAAGGGCTCATCATCTAAAAAAAGGTAAAATACTCCCTCTAGTGTTGTCTTTTCAATGGAAAAGGGAAAACAGCTGCAGCAACTTTTTTTAATAAAGGAATACTATCTACAGTATAAAGGGATATGAATAGAAAGTTCTCAGTGGAAGAAACTAAAGTTATCAATAATCATATGAAAATGATCCAAACTACTAAAAATAAAACACAGACATAAAAATAATTCTGGTGTTGCACATCGCATGCAAAGATGACCTCTCCCCCCCCAAAAAGAAAATCAACTAATATTTATTATATGCTTAATATTTGCCAGGCATTGGATATTGGATATCCCTTGCCAGGTGCAAGGGATAAAAGAATCAAGAATGAAATAATGCCTACTCTTGTGGAACTTATATCCTAATGAAGAAGACAAGTACGTAGATGCATATATAGTGTAAGTCAAAAGTGAATGAATGAAAATATATGCAAAACAGTCAAATATAAGTTACTTTAGGAGAGAAAGTACTGACAAGTTGGGGAATCAGGAAAGGCTCAAGGTGGATCTTAAATGAAAAGACAGACCCAATCAGAGAGAGGTAAGGAGTGGAGTAACCCCCCCCCAACCAGGCAAAGTGGAGGAGGAAAAGAAATAGCCCTGGGCTACATGACTTCTATGAAGAAAGATGTAACTCCTGCCTGACTGAGAGAATATTGACCTTAACTCTATACCTTTGACAGTAGTTGAGAAGGAGAGAGAAACAGGTAAGTTGTAAAATATTGAATGGTTAACTGAAGCCCCAGCGCTGCAGGCATGTTAGTTCTCTGTCCTGGTTTGAACTGAAATCTTATCTTATTCCTAGACAAAGAATTCCTTCACTCTTATGTATGTATGTATGTGTGTATGTGTGTATATGTACATATAGATGTATATATACATATGATGTATGTATGTATGTAGAGAGAGAGACAGAGACAGAGACAGAGACACAGAGAAAGAGAGAGAGAGAGAATATATTGTAATCTGTCTAAGTTCTCCAATTTCTATTTGCCATTTTTCTTGGTTAAGTGATTGGTTAAGATTCACTCTTCATGATGAATTTTTTTGTTATCAGAATTTGGTAAAAAGGGGATAAGCTACTGAGTATAAGCTAATGGGAAAGATACTCTTTGGGGGGAAGAATCAGGGATGCAAACAGGGATGAACACAGATTTGCACCCCTAGACTTGAAATATTTAAGATATTGTTTACAGATACAAATCTAGCCCTATACTCGTCTTGGAGAGATCATCTAGCTTTCTACAATCCTGGATCCTGTCTGCTCCTTGCTGACCCAGGCTGACTTATTCTCTGAAAAGTTGGGCCAGACCTCACATCATCTCTAGCCATGCCATCCTTGAGACATGTCTATTTATAGACAGTTGATGTGTGGGTGTGGGTGTGATCTTATAGAGACATATGGGATGGCCATTGCAAAGATACAAGCATGGGAGATGGAATATCACAGGTAAGGAAGAGAGAAAAGACTGGTTTGGAGTAATATTTAGCAAAATTGGAAAGATAAATTCTGTAGATCGTTAAAACCAGAACAAGATTTATGTTTTTTTCCTGGAGGCAATATAAAGTAATTGGAGTTAAGTATGGGAGTTATGTAATCAGGTATTTAGTTAAAGAAACTTACTTTTGCAACAGCTTGTAGAGTGGACTGGAGCCCTGAGACTTAAGGCAAAATGACCAATTGGGAGGATGTTGCAATAATCTAGGCAAGAGGTAATTAGGTATTATACAGAGGTGGTAGCTGTTCATGTGGAGGCATGAAGTCGAATGTGAGAGATGCTGTGAAGGTAGAAGGAAGTAGACTAAGCTAAGGATCCATAAGAATCCACAAACAATTAAAAAAACACATTATGAACATAGAGTTCATAAACAGTTAATATAATTATTTCCCTTCTTCAGTAATTTCCATTTGTCTATACTAAAATCTTCCAAACTCAGTGCCAACCCATAGTTTGTACTTCCTTCAAAAGAAAAACGTACTTCGAGATACTAAACAAGCAATATTCTAGGGAGTCCCTTCACTCTACAGAGGCCCTCTGAGGAATTTGACTCCCCTAGGTGGGAAACATACTTCTGGTGGATACACAGGCAACCTCTCTTCCCATCAGAACCTACACCAAAGAACTCAGGGTAGTAGAAGAGTCCTACATCCTTGCTGATCTACTGGTTTCAGTCCCTAGTCAATTCTCCTTCAAAGACTTTTCTCTCTCCAAGAGGCATTCTCATTTATTTTATTTTTCAATTGGATTTTATTTTATTTTCAGATCCACATTTTCTCTTCCTACATCCCTCACCACATCACACAACCAGTAACTTAGAAAGCAAAAATAAATTTAAAAAACGGTTACACACATGTATAGTCAAAGCAAAATAAGTTCTTGCATTTGCCATGTCCAAATATGTGTGTATATGTACAACCATACATATGTATTTCTCCGTGTCAATATACACATATGTATATCTTCGTAGATAGATAGATAGATAGATATGTAGATGATAGATAGATAGATAGATAGATATGTAGATAGATAGATAGATAGATAGATAGATGGATGGATGGATGGATGGATAGATAGATAGATATGTAGATAGATAGATAGATAGATAGATAGATAGATAGATAGATAGATAGATAGATAGATAGATAGATAGATAGATGGGAACCTGTAATCTGAGATCAGGTAACATGTTTCACCAGGAGTCCTCTGGAATTATTGTCAATTACTCTGATTAGAATTGCTAAGTTTTTCAAAGTTGATTGTCTTTACAATATTGCTATTGTTATATAAAATTATTCTCCTGTTACTATGCACTTTGATCTGCATCAGTTCATATAAGTCTTCCAGGTTTCTCTGGTTTCATTGTCACTATTTCTTACAGCACAATAGTATTCCATCACATACATATACCATAACTTGTGCAGTCAATTTCTCATTTAGGATCACCCCCTAGAATTTCCAATTCTTTGTCACCACAAAAAAAGAGCTGCTGCAAATTTTGTTGTGTGTATAGGTTCTTTTCCTGTTTCTTTTATCTCATTGGAGTATAGACCTAGTTGTGTTATCACTGGTTCAAAGGGTATGCACAATTTAGTGGCTTTTTGGGGCAAAGTTAAATGCTTTCCAGAATGACTGGACCATTTACAACTCTACCAATAGTGTGTTGATATACTTGTTTTCCTATAACCCCTTGAGTATTTGTTTTTTTTCTTTTTGTTAATTTTGTCAATATGATGGATGTGAGATACAAGCTCACAATTATTTTAATTTGCATTTCACTATTACTGGTTTAGAGCATTTTTTCATATGGCTATTGATAGATTAGACTTCATCCTCTAAACATTACCTAAATGATTCTTTGACCATTTATCATTTAAGGAGTGACCTTTATTATTTTTAAGCCCTTACCTTCCATCTAAGAATTAATATTATGTACCAGTTCCAAGGCAGAAGAGTGGGAAGGTCTAGGCAATGGAGAGTAAGTGATGTGCCAAGAGTCACAGAGGTAGGAATTATCTGAGACTGGATTTGAACCCAGGGCTTTTCCATCCCAGGTCCTAGTTGCTCCTGACTCTTATTCTTATAAGTATGATTAGTTCTCTATATATCTAAGAAATGAAACCCTTGAAACTTGCTGCATAGATTTTCCTATGGTTTTCTGCCTTACTTCTAATGTTAACTGCATTGCTTTTGTTGAGGAAAACCTTTTTTAATTTTATGTAATAAAAATTGTACATTTTGTGTTCTGTAATCAGAAGAAAGGGGTGTATGGGGTGCTCAGGGAGGGGTAGTATCTCTGGTATGGAGGGCTTGTCGTGCCCTCTTAGGGCAGCTCACCAGCCTCTGACCCTCACCTGACACCCAGCTCTCACTTGTGGCTCCCAGTAGCTGCTAGCATGCGACAGCGGCCACACCCCGGGCAACAGCTTCAACAGGCCAGCTAAACCTTGTGAGGGTAGCCATCGGGTTGTCGCCGACCCCTGGTGAACCAGGGCTTTGCTCACCCAGCATGTGAAGACTGCTTCGGCCAAACAGACGGAAGAAACCAATAAGAAGGTTCAACGGCTAAGAGGGCGATGCAGCAAAGCACTGTGGAGTGCTCAGGGTGTGTTGGAGCACAAAGGACAACACGGCCATCCAATGCAGCTGAGGAAGTCTCCAGGTGTAACGACTTTTCATGCCACTGGACCCAGGCTTCCAATGCCGAGAGAGTGGGACTGTCTCTGTGCACCGACTTTTCCACTTAAATCTCCTTCATGCACAAGTGTCTTTGTGCACACTCATCTACATCATAGATGAAAGTGCACAAAGACAATCATCATCCTCGGTTACCGAGAGACTACCACTAATCTGTAGTTGTCACAGGCTGCTCGGGCACCTTTGTTCTTGTATAGGGCTATGATGGAGGCATCTCTCAGTTCTGGGGGCATGTCTTCCTCTTCCCATATGCTGGTCAGCACTATGTGGAATGCCTGAAGTGCCTTTCCCTTTAAAGCCTTGTACATCTCGGTTGGGATCTTGTCTTTACCGGGTGCCTTGCCTGTACTCATTTGTTTAATGGCTTTGGGGACTTCCTCTATTGAAGGAGGGACATTAAGTTGTTCAATGGTGCAATTTTGGGGGATCTGGTCAAGTGTAAAGATTAAAATTTAGGGGAGACTAAGACAGGTAGAAATTAGTTTCTCTCTGCAAGGAGTATTATATTTTTAGAGGTTTATTGAAAATTAAGGATTAAAGAAAATACAGGATAAGGAAAACGTGCCTAGGCTAGAGAGGCCTAGACAAGACCTCACCTACATTATGGAAAGAGCCACATCTGCCCCAAAACGGAAGTCCAAAAGAGAGCTCAAAAACCTTTGCAATTAGGTTAAATACCTTCTCGATCTCGACCCACGTGAGAATTCAAAGCATTCTGGGGAAGTGGAGTAAGGACTTCTGGGGATTGAAGTCCAGAGTTCGAGTCTATTTTTTACACAAGGACACTTTGGTCGACTGAAGAAGGTCAGTTGAGAAGCTGACTGAAGTGTTCTTTCCACCTGTTGCTGATGCCTTTTTTGTCTTTTATGAAAGTGTCACCGTCAGAGAATAACACTACTCTCCACTGCTGGAAAGATCCTCGCCCGTGTTATACTCAACAGACTCCTGTCATCTGTTTCAGAGCAGAACCTGCCTGAATCACAATGTAGCTTCCGACCAGATCGCAGCACCATCGACATGGTCTTCGCAGTGAGGCAAATGCAGGAAAAATGCCTTGAGCAGAACTTGAGTCTCTACATTGTCTTCATAGACCTGACAAAGGCTTTCGACACAGTGAACAGGGATGCATTGTGGGTGATCCTCAGCAAGCTCAGTTGCCCAGCAAAATTCGTCAAACTGATCCAGCTCTTTCATGTCGACATGACAGGGGAAGTCCTATCTGGTGGAAAGACTTCCGATTGCTTCAACATCTCCAATGGCGTGAAACAAGGCTGTGTCCTCGCTCTGGTACTATTCAACCTATTTTTCACCCAAGTATTACGACATGTTATGATGGATCTAGACCTGGGCGTCTACATCAAATACCGACTGGATGGCTCACTATTCGACCTTCACCACCTGACTGCAAAAACAAAGACAACAGAGAGACTCATCCTGGAAGCTCTCTTCGCAGATGACTGTGCCCTCGTGGCCCACCAAGAAAATCATCTCCAAACCATTGTGGACAGGTTCTCCACCGCAACAAAACTGTTTGGCCTGACCATCAGCCTCAGCAAAACAGAGGTGCTGTTCCAACCTGCACCAGGGAGGTCAACGAACCAGCCGAGCATTACAATCAATGGCACACAGCTTTCTAACGTCAACACTTTCAAGTACCTGGGCAGCACCATCGCCAATGACGGGTCCCTAGACCATGAGATTAATGCCAGGATCCAAAAGGCCAGCCAGGCACTCGGGCGGTTGCACTCCAAAGTCCTCCAACACAGCGGTGTAAGCACTGTGACGAAGCTCAAAGTGTACAACGCAGTGGTCCTCAGCTCGCTCCTGTACGGTTGTGAGACATGGACACTGTACCGGAAGCACATGAAGCAGCTGGAGCAATTCCACCAACACTCTCTCCGGTCAATCATGAGGATCAGATGGCAGGACCGAATCACCAACCAGGAAGTCCTCGACAGAGCCAACTCCACCAGCATCGAAGTCATGGTCCTCCAAACCCAGCAACTCGCTGCCTCTGACAGAAGCAGCTGGCAAACCCACATTAACCATGCCGCCGCCATCTTTGAAGATGAGTGACATCAACATCTTGCTGCTGCGTGTGAATGCCGACACCAGGCCACAGCTGCACCTCCCGTAACAACTGGCGTCCCACGCCCCGTGTGCCACAGACTGTGCGCCTCAGTCTTTGGACTTCAAAGTCACGTGAGGGTACACCGTAGATGATACTGCACAAAGACAATAGTCATTCTCGATCACCGAGAGACTACTAATAATAATAATCAGAAGAAAAGCAATGATGCCCTGATCTAGTCACAGATAAAGTGACTCTTGATTTTAGATAAATATCACATATATTAATGAAAAAATATTTGTTTCTTTGCCTTTTACTGTTTCTTTTTAAAAATAGAAATAGGTGTTATATTTTCTCAAAGGTCTTTTTCTGATTCTATTGATATAATCATGACTTTTGTTATTTTTGTTACTAATATGAGAAATTATGTTTATAATTTTCTTAATATTGAACCAGCCTCACATTCCTGCCATAAATCCAATCTGGTCCTACTGTCCAATTTTCATGATATGTTGCTATAGTTTCCTAATATTTTATTTAAATTTTTATCAGTATTAATAAAGAATATTTGTTTAGTTTTCTTTCTCTGAATTGATTCTCCCTAATTTCCCTAATCAAGGCCATTCTTGTAAAAATAATTTGGTATGACCTCTTCCTTTCCTACTTTTTAAAACAGTTAATGTAGTATTGGAATTATCTATTCTTTAAATGTTTGATAGAATTCAAAGATTCATCTGATATAGGCCTTCCCCTCTTCCCCCCCTTCACTTATTCACTTACGGCTTGCTCAATTTCTTTTTGTAAGATTGTTTGAAAGATTTTGGAAGATTGGATTACTGAAATCTTTTCTGATCTGTTAATCTGAGAATTTATATTTTTGTAAATATTCATTTTGTTTAGAATATTGGGAGAGATTTTGAGAAATGATTGAGTGAAATAGTTTCTATTGATTTATTTTATTTCTTCATTTAATTTATGGCTTCATTCTTAATAATAACAATGTTTTCTTCTTTCTTTTTTAAAATCAAGTTAGTTAATGGTTTATCTAATTTATTGGGGTTTTTTTTTAAACCAGCTCCTAGTTTTGCTTATTAATAAAATGGGATGGGGATTGCTTTCAATTTTGTTAAATTCTTCTTTGATTTTTAGGGTTTCTATTTTGGCATTTAATTGGGAAAGATGAAGTGATGTTGATATTTTAGATTTTTTTAAATTGCATTCTGTTAAGGTAGGATTTGGGGTGAGGAAAGAACAAAAGGAAAACATATAAATAAATTCTGATTTATTGTTTGGGAAGGATAGGAAGGAATAACGGTTTAGGAATAAACTTATTCTTATACTTAATCTAAAAAATTATAACTAACTAAACTGTATTACTAAGCTAAAACATTAACTTCCCAAATATCCCAATCTCACACCAGGAGCTCAAATCAAATAGGGCTAGGATCTTATGTTGGTAGGTGTTCAAGTAGGTCCAGACATTTTCTCACTGGTGCTGCCAGCAGCCAGATCCAGAAAACCTCCCCTCTCCGTTGATCACAGGGAAAATCCTCTTCAAACCTTAGGGAGAACAGACTCTGAGAAGAAGCAACCGTTGGGCATAGAATTTTGCCAGATCCCAAGGCTCAAGCTCCCATGTAACCCTTGGTCACATGCTACTGTCAATCATTCCCTAAGGTTTGCATCTCTCAGTTTTTTGCAACAGTTTTTGCAAACCTTTTCATGCTTTATCACAACCCCCAATTTATTGATCTGTTCTTTTTCTCTTTTATTGATGAAAATATTTAAAGATGTGAATTTTCCCATTAGTATTGATTTGGCTACATCTCAAAAATATTAGTATATTTTCATTATTTTAAATGAAATCATTGATTGTTTCTATGATTTTTTTACCTCTCCTTTCTTTTGGATTAATTTATTAAGACTAGTTAATTTTTAATTATTTCTTCAGGGGGCATTTATTACATATAATTTTATTGCATGTGATCAGCAAAAGATACATTTAATATTTCTGCTTTCCTAAAATAATTTGCAAGGTTTTATGCCCAAATACCTAGTCAATTTTTGAGAAGATGTCATGTGTAATATCTTTTGTCCCAATAATACCACTACTGAGTCTGTGTCCCAAAGAGATCAAATAAAAGAGGAAAGAACCTATATGTACAACAATATTTATAGTAGCTGTGTTTGTACTGGCAAAGAATTGGAAACTGAAAGGATCCCCACCAACTGGAAAATGACTGAATAAGTTGTGGTGTATGATTTGTGATGGAATACTATTGTACAATAAAAAATGATGAAAAGGAAGGTTTTAGAAAAGCCTGGGAATATTTATACAAAGTATCGCAAAATGAAGTAAATAGAAACAGAACAGTATACATTGTATAGTCTTTACTTCCACAATTATGTGAAATAACTTTCCCCATCACACAAAGTAGCACAAAATGAAGTGAACAGAAACAGAACAGTATACATTGTATAGGCTTAACTTGCACAATTATGTAAAAGAACTTTCCCCATCACTCTTCTCTATCTCCTTCCAGTATTTCTGTTATCCTCAATCCTGCTTTCCCCTTCTTTCATGGTCATCAAAATGTAACTACTTACAAAACCATTTTCTAATTAGACTTCTTCCTCTATCACCCCTGATAATTCTAGAGTTTTAAGTGGATATATGTCATCTGTCTGTTAGAATTAGAATGTAATCAGTTTTCCCCTTATTTAGTTGCTTTGATTGTTCATGTTTCTCTTTTTATCCTTCTCTTTACACCTGTGCTTATAAGTCATTCTATTTAGCCTTTTTATGGAGAATTTAACTATTTTTTTAATATATTTAACTAAAAATCTGTTTCTTCCTTTGTAGGACTCAACTCAGTTTTTTTAGGTAAATGATTCTTGATTGTAAGCCTAGATCTTTTGCCTTTATGAGTATGAATCTAAAAGTTTTCTACTCCTTTATAGAGGCTGCTGCTAGATCTTGTGTGATCCTCTTCATGAAGGGATCTCCTCAGTCCATGAATTTCTGTCTGAGTGCTTTCAGCATATTTCCTTTAATCTGGAAGCTCTGGATTTTGGTTTTAATGCTTCTGGGAGTTTCCATTTTTGTATTTCTTTCAGGAGATGGCTAGTATATTCTTTCTATTTACACTTTATCCTGTGGTTCTAAGCAATCTAGGAAGTTTTTTATGGTTTTTTGACGTATAATGTCTAATTATTGTTAGTTTTGGTCATGGCTTTCAGGTAATTTAACGATTCCTAAAAATATCTCTCCTAGATTTTTTTTTTCCTGGCAGCTAGGTGGCATAGTGAATAAAGTAGTAGGCTTGGAGTCAAGAAAACCTGAGTTCAAAATTGGCCTCAGACACATATCAGCTGTGGAACTCTAGGCAAGTCCTTGTTTGAGTTTCCTCATCTTTAAAATGAGTTGAATAAGGAAATGGCAAACCACATCAGTATATTTGCCAAGAAAATGTCCCAAAGGGTTACACAACTGAAAATGACTAAACAATAACCTTTTTTTTTCTGGGAAATACATTATATTTTCTTTTATTTTTTTCTGTCCTATGATTTAAGATTCCTAATCATTAATTTATATTTAAACTCTCCTAATTTTCAGAGAATTTTTCTTAGGCAAGGTTTTATATTATTTGTGCTAAACTATTAGTTCCCTTTTCAGTTCTTTATTTCATAGCTCTCGTTTCTATTCCCATTTTTTCCTCTTGCACTCTAATTTGTTTTCTTAAATCATATTTAGCTCTTTAAAAAAAAAAAAACCTCTCATTTTGTCTCACCTAGTAATTCTGGTTAAGCTTATGCCCAAACTGTTTTGCTTTTGAGAGAATTGAGGGGATTAGGACAGGAAGTGAGTGAGAATTGAGTGAACCACTGAATCCATCTTGTGACTTAATTCTGTATCTACCTCAATTCCCTTTCTATTTAATTAGGATCTAGTCCAACTTCTATCTTTTTTATAAAATTTTGTTCAATTTTAGGAATTAGGAGAAAACCTTGTTGTATTGTTTAAATCTAGCCCTGAGTGACTGAGAAGCTCAACCTTTTTTTAACTAAGGTTAACCCAGGTTATGCTGCCCATAAACCTAGTCATATTCAAACACTGATGCAAGGAGTTTTCTTAAAATTATATATCTCAAGCAACTCATATGTCTTATCTGAAAATTGCCCTGGGGTGATCACTCAGTTATTGTTTCCATGTTCCTTTAATTGTTCATAGACACTTGTGGAGAGTGGGAAACCTCAGTTTTCTGAATTCAGGGAATTATATCTATTTGCTCTCTCCCTCCTGACTTGGAAAGTCGCTAATCTTTCCTCCAATTAGAAATCAAGTTACCTAATATTGTATCTTTTTCTTTTAATTAATTGGGCTTATTTTATTCATTTTAATGTCTAAAAATCTATCTCCTCCTTCATTCAGGACCTAGTTCCAAAGCTGAGAGATTCTGGTCCTGGTTGGTTGAGCAACTGGCATGCTTTGCTTAATGAGCCAACACGCTTTGAAGCTTGAACTTTTGTTTCCTCTCATTTCATCTTTCTCCACCACAATTTTGAGACTTTGCATCTAGATTTTGGAGTCATTCTCTTTTTCTGATTTATGTCTTCGGTGTCGCCTATCATTATAATAGCATTTTATTGCAGGATTTTTTTTCTTTTGCTTCTTCCAGCCTACTTCTTGACTTTGGACTTTATGTGAGGGCTAGGCGCTATACACTCTTGGGGTAATATTTGGGCTGAGGTTTTGTTATCTTAAGTCTTTTTTTTTTTAACCCTTACCTTCCATCTTGGAATCCATACTAAATATTGACTTTAAAGCAGAAGAGCAATAAGGGATAAGCAATTGGGATTAAGTGACTTACCCAGGGTCACACATCTAGGAAGTGTCTAAGGCCAGGTTTGAACCCACATCCTCCTAACTCTTAACCTGGCATTCTGTCCACTGTGATACTTAGCTGTCCGTTATCTTAAGTGTTTTAGCTGCTTTCTTGGAGTGAGTGTGTTGTGGTACTTCATGATCTCAGGGACAGCTGAGGCTGGGGACTTGCAAGCTCTCAACATGGTATAATCTGGGACAAAGTCTACTCATTGTCTCCTTGGTCTGCTATCAGCAAGTTCTTGACCTAAATTTGGGTCTGAGAAACATTATTGTGAGTTTGTCCTTGCTTAGAATTTTTAGAGGGTTGCTGGATTTAGTCACTATCAGTCATCTGAGAAGCTCTGTAGGTTTAAAGCATCAGAACTGCATGTTCCTCTTTGGTCTCAGATTCCTCCCCAAGATATTCCACTATAGCTTTCCTATTGGGCTGGAGGCTGGACCTGGGACCCTACTCTACTTCTGGCTTTAGATCCATCAGTTACTTGCTTCTGAATTTGATCTTTACTCAGTATACAGAGTAATGCCTCTGATCATTCCCTATGCCCAAGCACCATCCTCATGCATATATTCCCCTCTAATTCCACTCTGGATCTGAGACCCAGAACTAGGTAGCAAGTGATAGATAGTCTGCCAGTAGGCCACTATTGGTACTCTAGTATGAATCTTGCTCTGTTACACAGTCTTAGCTTTTTATGGTTTCCAAATTCTGGAATATTCCACTGAATGTTCCTTACCAAAACCCAGCCAATGTCCATAGATAGTTCACCCGCAAAGACATTATTGAAGCTGATGGGAGATGGTGAATTGAAATGTCTGACAAAAAGCATCTGACAGGGAAATAGACCTGCCCATTGGCAGAAATCCCAGCTCAATCAGATCATCCTCAAATCATCTGTGGACGAAACCAAAAAAAAAGACAACAGATAAGGAAAAACTGGAACGTATCTTCTGGTATTTCTATAATAATCTATTCTCAGACGTGACAATCATTGAAGCAAAATATTCAGACCTTATCATTTCAGCACCCAGTGTGCTAAATGAGAAAACAGAAATGCCATTTAAGAAAACAAAGACAAGGAACCATGGATGAATCTGACCAAATACAATGCAGAAGAAATATATCCTATATGCAGCACATTTTTTCTTTTACAATTTATTTATTTTTTAAATTAATTTATTTAGTCAATTTAGAACATTATCCTTTGGTTACAAGAATCATATTCTTTCCCTCCCTCCCCTCCTCCTACACCTTCCTGTAGCTGACACACAATTCTGCTGGGTTTTACATGTGTCCTTGATCAGAATCTATTTCCATGTTGTTGATGTTTGCACGAGGATGATCATTTAGAGGCTCCATCCCCAGTCATATCCCCTCGACCCATGTAATCAAGCCGTTCTTTTTCTTCTGTGTTTTTACTCCCACCGTGTTTCCTCTAGATGTGGATAGTGGTTTTTCTCGTAGATCCCTCCACGTTGCTCAGGATCACTGCATTGCCACTAATGGAGAAGTCCATTACGTTCGATTATACCACAGTGTATCAGTCTCTGTGTACAATGTTCTCCTGGTTTTGCTCCTCTCGCTCTGCATCACTTCCTGGAGGTTGTTCCAGTCTCCATGGAATTCCTCCACTTTATTATTCCTTTGAGCACAAAAGTATTCCATCACCAACAGATGCCACAATTTGTTCAGCCATTCCCCAATTGAAGGGCATCCCCTCATTTTCCAATTTTTGGCCACCACAAAGAGCGCAGCTATGAATATTCTTGTACAAGTCTTTTTCCTTATTATCTCTTTGGGGTACAAGCCCAGCAGTGCTATGGCTGGATCAAAGGGCAGACAGTCCTTTAGCACCCTTTGGGCATAGTTCCAAATTGCCCTCCAGAATGGTTGCATCAATTCACAACTCGACCTGCAATGCACTAATGTCCCAATTCTACCACATCCCCTCCAGCATTCATTACTTTCCATTATGCAACACAATTTAAAAAACTTTTGGAGATCATTTTTAATAAGTTGAAAAAGGAAATTTTTAAAACATTAGAAGAAATCACAGAAGTTAGGAAGCTAGGTGGCTCAGTGGATAGAGAGCCTGACCTAGAGATGGTCGGTATGACCTCAGACACTTCCTAGCTGTGTGACCCTGGGCACATTAACCCCTTTGCCTTAACCCCATGGTCTAGTCCTTACCTTCTTCTGCCTTGGAACCAATACTTAGTGCCGATTCTAAGATGAAAGGTAAACGTTAAAAACTTCTTCCAGGGAAGAAAGAACCCCAGAAGATAAGCAAAGAAGATAAGATCTATCCCTTTATATGTAAATTAATTTCCAACTCAGATATTAGTCTTTCTGGCTTCACTGAGAAAACTCCCCATCATACACAGCACCAGCCTCTCAGTCACTTTTAGCCAGAAGAATGCTTACAGATCCTACTCCTGTTGGTAAAAAACATCTTGCATTCTATAAAACCCAGCAAGTAGGGCAATTTCCTAACTGCTTTAAGGTCTGGGCTTATCTCCCACTATATAGGAATAGACCCATTTGTCATAGATAGAAAGGATTTAGTATTACTGCATCTGAACAAAAATGGTTAATAGACTTAGCTTGTAACAGGACATTGAAAAAAAGCATTTAAACCTTTAAAATCTTACTGTATTTTGGCTACTGGTGCATTAAAATTTTCTGGTTTATCAAAATGACACTAATTTTACTATTTGATAACATGTTATTTGTGTGAAATAGTGTTTTCTACTATAAGTCTAGTATGGTTGATTGGACTAAGGCTGTGAAGGTCTACAAATTCCAGAAAGAGTAATTCGTGTTTCTTGGTATTATTTGGTTGTTTTAGTTGTGTACAACTCTTCATGACCATTTTTAGGGTTTTCTTGGCAAGGATATTGAAGTATTTTGTGATTTATTTTTACAACTCAAACAAGATTAAGTGACTTTCCCAAGGTCATATAGCTGGTAGGTATCTGAAACTAAAATTGAACTCAGGTCTTCCTGACCTTCAGGCTCAGCACTCTATCCACTATACCACCTAGCTGCACATTTGAGTGGTATTTGGGAGCCAATGGAGTTCTGTAAGCAGGGACGTGACATGGTCAGACATAAACCTTAGAGTAATTACTTTTGCTAGAGTAGTTATGTAGTAACTTCTAACAAGAAAGGAATTGTAGGTAAGTAGGTAAAAACACAACAAAGGAAACATTAATAAAACATTTTTAATGTATAGAATAAAACAAAATGGAGAATGGAATACAAAAAAGAAATATTACTACTTTATGAGGGAAAGAGAGGAGAGAGAGAGAGGGAGAGAGAGGAGGGAGGGAGGGAGAGAGAGAGAGAGAGAGAGAGAGAGAGAGAGAGAGAGAGAGAGAGAGAGAGAGAGAGAGAGAGAGAGAGAGAGAGAGAGAGATGTAGATATGGGATCTTGCCCTACAGATGCCCAAATCACCCAACATGGAGCATCCTATTTCCCTGAGTTCCTCTACAACATGGGTGGAAGTAGCCTCCTGTGATTGGCTGTATAGGCAGAACTAACTGCATCTTTAGAATTAGTCAGACAGAAACATTCTCTATCCTGCACAATTTTCCTGCTGTGTAGAAGGTGTCTGAAATAGCTTCATTCTGTATTGTCCAGCATGTGTCTTCCTGTGTATACCTTCAATGATTTCTGTTATACTATAATTTGGATGAATAGTCTTCTTTGCTATTTGCTATATATGTTCACTATAGAACTGGTTTGATGTGGAAAAGGAATCAATCCTTGGACAGAGCTTGGGGTTCCTCTTTTTTCCAGAAAAGACAAAGTGATCAAAAATTAAATGGAACCTGATTGTATCTCCTAGACAAATAGTATTTAAGAGAGTAGATAGATATACATCTAGCTTAGCATCCTCTCTCTTGGACAAGAGCAGAGTGGTGGCCTCTGTTCCTGATCTCCTCTTTCCCCTTCTGGCAAAAAGGAAAGCCTCCTTTGGAGAAAAGTAGAGGAAGAACAGACTAAAGATCTCTATTCTGCTTCCCTTTAAGATATAAAACAACACTCCCCTCAACACACATGGAGCCTCACTATACACATTAGTCCCCTCTCTCTTTCCATCATTATAGAAGGAAAGTTTGGAAGGTGGCTGAGTTTGGGAGGAAAGACGAATTTTGTTTCAGATATGTTGAGTTTGAAATGGGAATAGAATATCCATTTTAAAAATGTACAATAGTCAATTGATAATTCTGAACAGGAGTCTAGGACTAGATTTTTTTTAAAAAACTGGGAATCACCTACAAGGAGATGATCATTAAATCCATGGGAGCTTATGAGCGCCTCAAGTGAGAGAATGTCAAGAGAAAAAAGCATTGAGGCACATTCATAGTTAGGAGGAGGTAGGAAGAGAATTAAAGTGTGTAACTGAAGTAGAGGGGAAAAGAAAGTACTGACAGTTGAGAAGATTGAAGTGGGAAATTAGAGAACTTCAATATATGTTAAGTCTCTCTACCCTACTATGAAGGTAAGAGCTGAAGTTGAGGAGACTGTGCTAGGTGTTGAGTTTATTGAGAAAGAAGTTAAAAGGTCTTGGTGATCTATACATAACAGCTACAAATACCCAAACTGCTGGTAAATAAGGATTTCATAAACCTCAAAGGAAAGGTTGCTGAGTGACAGTAATAAAGTGAGATAGATAGATATAGATATAGATATAGATATAGATATAGATATAGATATAGATATAGATATAGATATAGATATAGATATAGATATATAGACATGTATGGCAATGAATATTCCAACTTCCCCACCATGACTGGTGACTTCGAAGTATAAATGAGACAGTATTGGAAAGGGTGGACAAGAATATAGTAATATTAGGGGAGATCTAAGTCTCTGTGAGTGCCAGAAGATGGAATGAGCAAGAGAGGAGACTATAAAAGAAAAGGAAGTGTGTTGACTATGGAGCAGATGGCACAGTGGAAGGGGTAGACATATCTAAAGTGGGAAATGGAAAAGAAGGGATAAGATATTTGGGGGAAAAAACAGGCTTGGGAAGTTGGTTTATTATTTGCCAATAAAAGAAAAAAATTACAATTAGCCAGAAAGAGTTCAAGTATCAAGGAAACACTGGTAGGAACATTTAAAAAAATGTCATTACAATTATTTATTTATACAAAATATATACTCCTATACAAAAAAGTTAAAATTATTTTGGAATCCACCTATCAAAAAATACATAGGAATTATATGACTCAGAGGTCAGCAAACAACAGACCTTGGGCCAAATCTAATCTGCTATCTGCTTTGGTATAGCCTATGTGCTAAGAACATTTATTGTATTTTTCAGTCATTTTTCCTAGAATACAACCATGCTTATTCCTTTATGAACTGCCTATGGCAGTTTTTTGTCATGTCAGAGTTGAGAAATTGCCCCTGAGCTCTAGATGTGACTCTTTCGTGGCTTTGCACCACTGCTTGGTGCATTACAAATCACAATGACACAGTTATAACAATAGTATTTCAATTATCATGTGTGATATTGAAATCACTTTAAAAGATTTATATATATATAAATTTAAGGTCACCAAGGAATTCACTTATGTAATTCCTAAATGAAACACTCAAGTCAGCTGCCAACTTTTTTTATGGTGTTTAATTACAAACAAGAGGAAGAACGTATTAGAGGAGAGAGAGAGAGAGAGAGAGAGAGAGAGAGAGAGAGAGAGAGAGAGAGAGAGAGAGAGAGAGAGAGAGAGAGAGAGAGAGAAGGAAAGAGGTTTTAAATACCCACTCTGCTCAGGCTGAGCCAAAGTGGGCTTTAAGGCCCTGGATAGCCAAAGCAAGGAAAGAGATCAGTCCCTATCACTCACGTGACCAATTTGGAGAAAAACAGTCCGCGGGCTCCTCCAACTCCAAATACCAGCCTCCAACTGCCTCTAGCCCTCCTCACAGGAAGTCCCGAAAACGCCAGAGGCTGTTCTCTGTCTACCTCACTTCCTGTGTCTCACATGTGCCAATGGTTGGCTCTTGCTTGACCAAGGACTGCCCAGAGGTCTGTCCTTTTTGCACATGTCTGTTGAAGGCCATATTCTCAAATAATTAAATCTTGAGTTTTTCTGCAGCCCTTCCTAATCTTGTTACCCTGAGTAGGGTGGAGATTGTAGTTTCTAAGACCTGATTCTGTTATTCCAAGTATCTCTATTGTTATTGATCAGGAAATAGCTAAATCCCATCTTCTAAAGAATGGTCTGAATAGGGTGGAGTAGTTTTGAAATTCACACATGGGCATTGCCATACTGTGACTTTATTTTGTTTTTTATTACCAGAGCATACCAATCATGTCAAAACAAGAAAAGAAGAGAAAAGGTGTTTTATTGCAATTTTTTTTACCTCATAGCTGGTATTGAAAATTTCTGCATGAGAAAAACCACCCTCAACCACTGCTATTGAACAATGAATGGCTTTAGAAATTAAACTTTTGCTATAGACTTGATAATATTTCTTAATGAATTTGCCTTAAAATTAGAAAGTAAAACAGTTCTTACAAGCAAAACTCATATTATGGTAAAGTAAATTCACTGGTGATTATTAAGGGTAAAATTAGGGTTGTTGACTGAATATATTATTTTAGTGATCACCAAGGATTTAAATTCAATCCCAATAAAATACTCAAGTCAGTTTGGGATTTTTAAGTTGAGGAAAACATGATACCCCTCATCCACAAAATGGAAGATCTAGGAAACAGGTCCAGGAAAGACAATTTAAGAATCACTGGACTACTGGAAGATCATGACAAAAGAAAAAGCCTGAACATTAATCTACAGAAAATTATCCTAGAAAACTTCCCTAGCATTCTAGAGCAAGTAGGAAAAGTAGAGATTGAAAGAATCCACAGATCACCTCCTGCACTTAATCCTCAATTGACAACACCCAGGAATGTAATAGCCAAAGTCAAGAACTACAAGACCAAGGAAAAACTATTACAAGCTGCTAAGAAGAAATCATTCAGATACCATGGAACCACAGTTAGGATAACAGAGGATATGGCTGCATCTACCCTGATGGACTGAAAGACATGGAATATGATATTCCAGAAAGCAAGGGAACTAGGTCTACAACCAAGAATCAAGTACCCAGAAAAACTGACTATATTCTTGCAGGGGAAAGTATGATCATTTAATAAAATAGAAGACTTCCAAGCATTCATAAAGAAAAGACTGGACTTAAACAGAAAATTTGATACCCAAACACAGAACTCAAGAGAATCACCAAAATGTAATTAAAAAAGGGGAAAAAACAAAAATAAAACCTTTTTTTGAGGAACCAAATAAGTTAAAATGATTTGTATCCCTAAAAGAAAAGAGGATATTGGTAACTTTTTAAAATTGTTATTAACACAAAGAAACAGTGACAAACTGTATAGGATGAAAAACCAAGACATATATATTTAAATGAGTGCATATATATATATATATATATATATATATATATATATATATATATATTCACATATATGTGTGTGTGTGTGTGTGTGTGTGTGTATAGGGTGCTCAGGGAGGGGTGGTATCTCTGGTATGGAGGGCTTGTCATGCCCTCTTAGGGCAGCTCTCCAGCCTCTGACCCTCACCTGACACCCAGCTCTCACTGGTGGCTCCCAGTAGCTGCTAGCATGTGGCAGCGGCCACACCCCGGGCAACAGCTTCGACAGGCTGGCCAAACCTTGTGAGGGTAGCCATCGGGTCGTCGTCGACCCCTGGTGAACTAGGGCTTTGCTCACCCAGCATGTGAAGACTGCTTCAGCTGAACAGACAGAAGAAACCAATAAGAAGCTTCAACGGCTAAGAGGGCAACGCAGCAAAGCACTGTGGAGTGCTTAGGGCGTGTTGGAGCACAAAAGACAACACGGCCATCCAATGCAGCTGAGGAAGTCTCCAGGTGTAACGACTTTTCGTGCCAATGGACCCAGGCTTCCAACGCCAAGAGAGTGGGACTGTCTCTGTGCACTGACTTTTCCACTTAAATCTCCTTCACGCACAAGTGTCTTTGTGCACACTCATCTATGCATCATAGATGAAAACGCACAAAGACAATCATCATCCTCAGTTACCGAGAGACTACCACTACTAATTATGATAGAAGGAAGAAATTAAGAAGGAGAAGAGGGAAAGGGGTATAAGATTTCTCCAGCCTAGCCTAAGCTAAGGGAAGCTCAGAGGCCTCAGCTACAAGGCCTCCTCTAAGATTAAATATATAGCTCAGCTTCTAGCCACGAGGTCTCCTCCGAGAGGAGGGGTCTTCTAGGAAGATAGTGCTTTAGGAGGTAAAGGAAAGGAGGAATCAGCCTAACCACTCACCAAGGTTGCTCAGAGAAGATGCCTCACCTAAACCACACTACAAAGCTTCTCCCAGTAACCTCACCACCAAGGCACAGATGCCAAACTGCTGCCAGGAGCTCCCAACCTCACCATGAGAGCCCAACATCTCCCAGAGCAAGAGAGCCTGGAGAGAGGAAGTGACACAAAATAAATAGGCAGTTCTTTATATCACTTCCTGCATCTCACATGTACCAATGGTAGCATAAACTTGGCTTTGGACGGCTCAGAGGATCTCTCAATTGTTTCCGATTTGTCACTTGCTAGCACATATGGGTCATAGGCCATCCTCTTCAGTTAATCCTTAAGTAGGGGTGTATACATTCACGGTTGCTAGAATTCTAAAGACTAAGCAGAGTGGAGTAAATCTAAAATTTGCATAACTAATGTTCAAATAACAACTAAGGTCATACTGTCAAAATAGAAAACAAAAAGTGAGATTTTAAATCACCTTAAAATTTGCAGCAGATACATTTTCTAAGCTCAAACTACAGTTCCAAAAGCATTTTTTGACCCTTGGTGCAAGTCCATATTTCAAAATCTACTTAACTGGGCAATTGAGGAGCTTCTGCCTAACCTTCAACTGGGAGTAAATAATTGTAATGCAATGATATGCTATAAAACACATATCAAGAGAAGGATCTAATGAGTTATTTTAATGCCTTCCAAGTGATGATTCTCAATTAAAATCATATACTCATGGATTAATATCAGCATTTGGCAGGGTCTAAGTGAAAAGACATTTTCAAAGATGAAATATGTAAAATTTCCTTATAGATTAGTATTAACCAAAGAACATTTACAATCAATTTGGATGATAGGAACACTAATCCTGAACACCAATTTAGTAAAATATTGTCCCACACACACACACACAAAAAAAAAAAAATCCCCTCTTCTCATTAGTAGACCTATGTTATCAAAAAAGTGCTCTATTATTATCATTATTGTATTTTTAATTTCATCAATAAAAAATTTTGTAGAAATTTCTTTTCTCATATAAGTACCTATCCTCAATTTTACCTCTTGGTTGACAAAGGCTAAACTGTTTACTATCAAGCCTTTTACAGAAAAAGTTTATTGACTCTTGATGTAAGTGCTATAACATCAGAACCTATGAACAAGCATTTGTTAAAAACATTTTCTGTTCCAAGAATTGTGCTAAATATACAAAGAAAGCATTTAAAAACAGAAGGTTATTGTACTATAAACTGTGTCACTAGTCTTGGTTTGACACAATGAGAACTTATACCAGGGTGGTAGCTCTGTGAGTGAAGAGAAGGGAATGTAGGAGAGATGTCATGAATACATGAATCAAGATTTTGCAAAAGATAATATGAAGGGGGGCAGCTGGGTGGCTCAGTGGATTGAGAGGCAGGCCTAGAGATGGGAGGTCCTAGGTTCAAATCTGGCCTCAGACACTTCCCAGCTGTGTGACCCTGGGCAAGTCACTTGACCCCCATTGCCTAGCCCTTACCACTCTTCTGCCTTGGAACCAATACACAGCATTGATTCTAAGATGGAAGGTAAGGGTTTTAAAAAAAAAGATAATATGAGGAATTAGCACAAAAAGGAAATTGAGGATAATAATGAAGTTATACGCCTTGGTGACTGACAGAATAGGGTGCTCTCAATAATAGCGGTGTTTGAAAGAGGAAAGTGTTTGGACATGTTGCATTTATAGTTTCATGCTCTAAACTTCTACAAAGCTAAATGGTTGTTGTGGAAAATGTATTTATGACAGTGCAGTTAGGTGGCTGGGTAGATAAAGAGCAAGACACAGAAATGGGAGGCCCTGGGTTCAAATTTGACTTCAGACACATTCTAGCTATGTGGCTCTAGGCAAATCACTTCACCCCAATTGCCTGGCCCTTACCATTCTTCTACTTTGGAACTAATACTTAGAATACTTAGAATCAATTCTAAGACAGAGGGTAAAGGGTTGTGCTTGTTTGTTTGTTTTTTAAATGTGTTTATGACCTCTTGTTACTGGCTATTTTGGGTTAATTAAATTAAATCTTCAAGTTTCATTACTGACCTTTGATGTAAGTGCTATAAGGTTAGCAATTGTGAACAAGCATCTGTTAAGTGTGTGTTCTGTTCTTTGTATTATAGGAAATTTTCAGAGTGCACTGAAACTGACTTTGCGTTATGTTTGGAAATAGATAATTCGGGAGACGAGTATTGGCAGAAAAAGGGAAGTGGGAAGAAGTTGAGAACATATGCCCTGGTCATTATAAGGAAAAACAGCAACAAATTCAACAAAAGGATGGGCAACCTGGTTGCGAAAAGGGGGGGAGGTTTAAATAAGGGTTCAAAACTAAATATATGTATATGAATGTATATAAAATTAACAGGTTTATTTAGCTGAAAGGGGATCAAGGAATAACTAACTTCTAACCCCAAACAGAGATTAGAATCCTTATAACTTCCTATAAGTATTCTAAACTAACTCCTAAGTTATTAAATAAGATTTGGGAGGGTTTGGTAGGAGCAGAAACCAAGGACAAAAGAATCTCACACAATTGGAGTCCTCTTGGGCCACGCTGAAGACCCAGTAAGAAGAGGAGCTCTGCAGGTCCACACAGGATCAAGAGAGGAATGATGACTAACACATACACTGTCCACCAGTGTGAGGTAATCACTCACTCAACCACTCCTTCAAGATGGTCCAATTTCCTAGCATCTTCAAATTCTTTTCCCTTCAGAGAGAGTCAACTCCACTCTCTCTCTCTCTCTGTCTTCTTTCCAGAGAGCCAACAGTCAGTTTTAACCGCCTCTCAGCTCCTCAGTGCTCTCAGAATATTGACCCAATTTTTACCCTTTGGGATCTCCTGCTTCTTGTTTTTGCTAAAAGCTAATTCTTACAACAGTTGAAAGAGGTTCTGTTTATCAGATTCCATTGGAGTGAAGAATGTAAATTGTTTCATTGATCAGGACATTCAAAATATCTGACAAAATTCAGATAGAGAAGAGTATATGGGAACTGTCTCACAATCCTCCCCTACAAGTACAGGAATGTTGAAAAAATGTTGCAACCTTAATGAATAAACTGATTCTGTAGCACAGAAGCTGATGTGCAAGCCTTTGTTCTTCGATGTTCACCTATATGGAAAATTGAGGTAAGATTTTTGTCATTAGATCTAGAATAAGTTATGCTGATTCCATATTCTATATTCTAGAAATGAGAGTTCTGGTTCTGTTTATGAAAAAAAAAAACAGATTTTAGCTCCTATTGGTCATATGGAAATATAGCATCTAAGAAAAGGTCCAGTTAGGTCTATTATGGTAGAAAGAGATGGTACATCAAGCAAGGGCTAGGTCCCATGGATTGCACCTATGGGCAGATCCAAGACAAGATGCAGTAACATAGACACATTACCTATGGTTCAAGGTATGGGAGGCTCCATATTGGTGAGAATGGAATGGAGTTGATGAGAGCTGGGGAGAAGGAAGATAATGGTTTCCTTTCTGACTTCAAGCTTCTAAGAAGAAATAGGGAGTTCCAGATTCTCCTTAGTCCCTGAAGAAAAAGAAAGATTCTGGGAAGAATCTGACATGTAGGAGGAGCTAGTTGGGAAGATTGGATTTGGCTCTCCCCTGATAGTAACAATGAAGGTACTTAACTCTTCCCTGATGGTAAAGATTTAAATTGTAACTCATGTCTATTTTTAGATTTTAATCCCCATAAGTATAAATTAAGTATGGAGACCTGCCTATTTTTAGATTCAATCACAAATAGTGCAAGCACCATACTTAAAAGTTAAGTATGAAGATCTGCTCATTTAGATCTAATCACCAAAAGTGCAAATCTCCCACTTAATCATGAAGTGGGAAGTCTGTGACCCATGTGTGGGATAGTGGGTAATAAATCAGAATCAACTAACTGCCTTCTGCACAGTCCTAGAGCAGAGCGCCAGCTGTGATTGGTAGACATGGAATTAGGGGAAATGATGCAAGAGAAAATGCCTTTAAAAGAGAGAGTGCTACACAGAGTTTGGAGATTCTTGGAGTGGAGTTCAACTTGGACTTCCACTTCTGCTGAAGTTCAATTCTTCATGCTTTCTAGTTGAGACTGGTAAAGAAGGATCTGCTGTTTGACTGACATGTGGTGAGTGGAAGGAAGGCTGACTCTTAACTGCTGGATTTTTCTGAAGAGACTTCCCCAGGTCCTGGGCTACAAGGGCGGAGGCCTATCTGATTGAGGACTAAACTCCCCTGCCTGGTTTTTGAGCTAGGGGCTGGAGATAAATTACTGAGGCTAGATAGCTTACCTTATCCTCTCTCTGATTTCTTGCTTCACTCTTTCTACATTTTGTAATGAAATTGTAAATAAAATCTCTTTGAAATTAATTAAATTCCTGGCAACCACTCTTAAATATTCAAGTCCAACCCTTTAAAAAATAACCCCTTTTCCCCCTTACATAGTACATAGTTGAATTAAGAGTATCTCACGCCTAATGGGAACTTCATTTGCTTTGTTATCTATTTTGGCTTCATGTGTCTGTCTTCTCTGATTTCTGTTTGGCCATAGACTTAAATGGGTTTATTTACTTCTTGCTTCATGTGTTCCTTCTGGAACTAGAATTTAGCTGGAAAGGAGTCATCTTAGATATATAACTTATTTTATTTTATTTTATTTTGGGAAATTTTTATTTAATTAGTTAATTTAGAATATTTTTCCATAGTTACAAGATTCATGTTCTTTCCCTCCCCTCTCCCCAATCTGCTCCTGTAGCTGACGCGCAATTCAACTGGGTTTTACATGTGTCATTAATCAATACTTGTTTCCATATTATTGATATTTGCACTAGGGTCATCATATAGAGTCTATACCCCCAGTCATATCCCCATTGACCCATGTGATCAAGCAGTTGTTTTTCTTCTGTGTTTTAGATATATAACTTAGAGTACTCCTTTCCCATTAAAGGATAGTGATCAAGAGCTAGATATGGTCAGATAGGTGGCATAGTGGATACAGTACTATGTCTGGAATCAGGAAGTTCTGAGTTCAAATTCACTCTCAGACACTTACTTGTGTGACCTTGGGTAAATCACTCTGCTGTCTCAGTTTCCTCAACTGTAAAATACAGATAATAATAGTACCTACTTCTCGGAGTTTTTGTAACGATCCAAATGCTTAGGACAGTACCTTGCACATGGTAGGTACTATATCAATGCTAGCAATTACTTAGCTTGAACCTAAAAATTACATTTCCTTGGCTAACAATATTTAGGGGGCAGATAGATATAATTCTAGTCCCATACCCTCTCTTTCTGGTCTCTGGCCTCAAACTCCTGTTCTCCTTCCTAGCAAGAATCAGTGTACTGGGGGCAGCTGAGTAGCTTAGTGGATTGAGAGGCAGGCCTAAATACAGGAGGTCCTAGATTCAAATCTGGCCTCAGACACTTCCCAGTTGTGTGACCCTGGACAAGTCACTTGACCCCCATTGTCTAGCCCTTACCACTCTTCTGCCTTGGAGCCAATACACAGTATTGACTCCAAGATGGAAGGTAAGGGTTTAAAAAAAAAAAAAGAATCAGTGTCCCTTGGAAAAGTATGGGAAGAGGAAATTCTATCCAAGAGATATTTATTCATGACTCCTTGTTAGCCAAGATAAATTAGTGTGTGTGTGTATACATATATATATATGTATATGTATATATATATACATATATATATATATAAAACCTAAATGGGGAATATCCATCAACCCTCTTTAAACACAGAAAAAAGAGACCCACAAGAGCCTTCTTGGTCCTTGCCCAATAAAGGATTATTCTGTAGAGATGTGAGCCAAGAAATCTTGTCCTAAAGCTCTGTCCTAGAGAGGACTAAGAAATCAATAGAGTTGCCAAAGGACTGTGATGAATGGTAAGATGAATTGTTTGATGCAAAGTTCCAACATTTCCCCATTTGAGTACTTGAGGGATCCAGGACAATTGAGACAAAACACAAAAGGAGTAATAACCTGGTGTAACTTGAATACATCCATGAGGCTGTAACAAAGCTGTCGTTTTGGTCGTATAACACATTAAAACAAAGAGATTCATTCTGTTATTATTATGGAGAAGGTGGTTATTAACAGGTTACATGATCTCATGACGAGATGGGCGCTCTGGTGGTACAGAAACTGAGAGCCATAAAACCAGCTTCAGAAAAAGAAGAGGAAGTGTTCGAGGAAGGAAGTCACCACAGTCCCCCAAAGCAGCGAGTTTAACTTTAGCAACAGTTTCCAATGAGTCTTTTATACCTGGACGCAAGGACTTCCTACGGAAGTGATATTGATTCTTCCGGTGTTGTTCTATGTGGGGTATTTCAAGCAAAAACATTTACAGCCTCTAAACCAGGGCTTTGGTACCCTTTGACAGTTTGGTGAAATCTCTGGATCCCTTCGCATAATAATGTTTTTAAATGCATAAATTAAAATACATAAGATTATAAAAGAAATAAATTATACTGAAATATAGTTGTCAAACTATTTTTTTAAGTTTACAAATACCTGAGTGATTGGGGGCGGGGGGGGGGGGAATGCTGGTATCAACAAAGCATTAGACAATGATTCTGGTGTGTCTAGCTCACACATATATGGCTATAGAGTATCAGGTCTAATTGGAACCAATTCTAGTCTGTTCAAGATATTAGCAGAATGATGTAAACAAAAGCTGGGAATCAGTATATGCACGCTTTAACCATCTATGAAGTCTGTGCTGAGCTCAGCATATAAGAGGACAAAGCCAATTGGTGTGTGTAAACATCTGGAGTGCTATCTTTGATTTCTAAAATGAATTCAAAGAAAATTGTTTCAGGGATTCCCCAATACCAGAAGAATGAAGGAGTGACTGAGGCATAAGCTTGGCAAGAGGGCCCGTGTGTTTTCAGTGCATCAGTGGAATGTGGAATGCCTGAGAAGCAATTCACAAGATTCAGCTCACCAATTCTCCACTCTCCAGGAAAGAGCAAGGAAAATCCCTTTGTCTGTGATGAACAACTTTAACAACCATGTCCAGAACTTTATGGTTAATGGCTTAATGACAGTCCATAAACATCACACTTACTAAGAGTAATGAAAAATATTGGAAAAATACCACTGTGTATTGACTGCCAAACATGGAACAAAAAGAACCAAAGAGGTCTAGTACGCTAGCCAAGAGTTCAGAGTTCCCTGAACTTTCTCTTAGGTGGTCAGTGGTTCTCAGTGTTCAGTTTACACACTGTCTATCACCAGATTAATATGGCAGACAAAAGTCATTTCGACCATGCCTCAAGGCATTTGGAGGGCATGTGACGTTTTCCGAAGGCTGATTAGGAAAGAAGTTAGACATATGAACTATCTTCAAGTGTTGGAGCATACTCTGATGTCATTATTGTCTTCAAGGAGAACACAAAAAAATTAATAAAAGTGGCCAATCGGTTAGAAGGAAATGATCTAAAGCTTTCAATCACCAATTTTACTTTTCCAAGAATTCCATCACTTCCCTGAAATGGATGCAGGGTATCTTGGCCTTCCTCCTCAGGCTTTTCATCTTTATAACCATTGTAATAGTCTCCTAAGACTCTCCTAATCTCCACTACCTCACATTTCCAGTCCATCCTCCATCCCAAAACTTGGGTATGACCATGTCATCCCCTGCTCAGTAAATTCCAGTGACTCTCCCTTTGACCTCTAAACTAAAATATTCCAAATGATACCCACATTGTATCATTTGAGCTTTCCACCTGGAAGCTAGATAGCTCAAGTAAACTGAGAGAATGGCCTCTCTGATCATACCTACAGGGAAATTCCCTGGAATCTCTCCTGCTTCAAGCTGGAAAACAGGGGCAAGTCATCAGGCTGACTCCTCTATAAGTCTGCTTCTCCCTGAAGATGTTTTGTTTTTGTTTTCTCCCTCCAGGGTTCTTTCTTTGAAGAGAGTGTGGAACTTCTTGCTGGAAGCCAGAAAAAAATCTCTCCCCTCCCAATTGCACCCACCACTCATCATTACTTGAGCATGTTTTTTCCATAATATAATGTATGTACTTCCTACCTGGTTATAATAGAAGCACTCCTAAGTGGGGCACACGCAAAGAATAATAGATCTAAGGACTTTTTAAAGATCTGGCAGTTATTATAACAAATTTGGTAAAGACTCCCACTGAGTACCAAATTACCTCATTCAAATGGCACAGAAGCAAAAAGACAAGAAATATGAACTTGCCTTAAAACCCACAAAGGGCTCTGGAGATTGATGAATGAACAGGTGTGTAGACGCTTTCCAAAATGTAGAAAGCTGCCTCATATGTGCACTAGTGTTGGCCTATGAGGATTCTAGCAGGTCTTTTGCTTTGTAATAGAAGCTAGCTTGAAGTGCTTGGGAGAAGTCTGTACCCAGGCGGTGATGGTTACCAGAACCCATGTCCATTTTATAGCAGACAGCTAAGCAACAAAGATACATATAACTCAGGACCCAAGATGAAATTGTTGTCTTTGAATCAGAAAGTCACTATAAATCGATCAATAAGCATTTATTAAGTGCCTACTATATGCAGTGGATAGAGTGAGTGCTGGGCCTGGAGTCAGGAAGATTCATGGACTTTGATGCAGGCATGCCATGCTAAGTGGTGTAGTCACTAAAACATATTAGACGAGAGAACAATAAATCTCCATCCAAAGAGTCAATTTCATCCTTACTTAATAGCTTTAAGCTTTAAGAGATTATCGTATATTTTGATGATTAATTTTTAAAGTCCTAAAATAGCAGAGAGGAATGACCCAAGCAGTTTGAGGCCAATTAAATCCTAGGTTAAACAATTGTCTTTATTATTAAACCACAGCCAGGTGGAACTTAGACTAGAGGTGTCTCAGGGGGAAACTGTCCTCTAATGTGGAGAGGAGTAGAACAAGGGAAGGTCATCCTTCCTGTAAATGACTAGTGGAAGGAGATAGATATAGTATGGAAAGGATCTGTTCCTCCTTCTATGATAGAAACATGAAGAGAGAGAGGTTTTGCAGGACGTGTGAACCAAGATGCAAGAACCAAGATTCCAATGGAATGTTCCCAGGAGGGGCAGTTGGGGGCTTTTGCTGGCCACACTGAGAGGAGAAACTTGGCTTTTGGACTTGGTCTCTGATTGGAAGTCACACTCTCTCTCCCTGGAGGTTTGAACCTGGCTGAAAGACCTTTGGGCAGTTGATTTGGTTTTTTTGGAGTTTCTCTGACTCTGAGCAGTTGAAGTTGACACCGAGAAGAGAAACTTGGCTTTAGTCTCAGGGGAGAAGCCTTTGAGTTGGTGGTCTATAAGAGAGTTGAGCTGGCCAGGAGAAAAGGAGAGATTTTGAACTTTGTTTCTATCTGGGTTTAAGCTAAGAGACCTTACTGATTTGTAAAGAAGAAAGATTTTGAACTGCTGTTGTCCTCCAACCCCCTAATTGTCTTAGAGTCACAGCTTGTGACTGGAATACTTCCTCAAACCTTTCTAAAATTATCCCCGTAGTCTAGGGAAATCCTCATCCCTCTTACCTCAGTTTCCCATCCTGTTATCCCAATAAACCCCCTGACTAAGAAAGCAAATGGAGTATCTATAGTTCACTCAGGAGGGAAGGAAGAAGCAAAGGCTTCAAGAAGATTTGGGAGGTGAAGGAGGCAAAAGGGAGAGGTTGGTTAAGGGAGGGAGTGAGGGAGGAAGGGGGTTAGGAAATAGATTGATCCATCAGCAATCAGTAGGGATCAGTAGACAGCCCCCAGAGTAAACTCCAAAGCAGTCCTCAGTGTACCAGCATTCCTATGTGGTGGCATACCTCAGCATTTCTCATTTCTACATCCATTACTAATAAACAGCTTCGGGTCCCATTGTCAGCTCTCTCTAGCCAGCCAGAGAACAACAGTCATTGCTGAAGAAACAGGTTCCCCTCAGTTTACCTTCTCCATTTCAATCAGTAACAGTTTCCTTCAGTTTACTATTTTATTACACTACTTAATCATGAGTTTCTATTCTATAGCCAAACTTTGTCTCATATGGGCTGGTTACAGGGTAAAAAATGAAAACCATTGGCAAAGAAAGGACCTAATCAACATCAATTCTCATACTATATTACAAAGCAGTAATCATCAAAACTATTTAGTGTTGGCTAAAAAAATGGAAAAGTCACTGAGGATGTGCCTTTCACAATTAAAGACAGGAGACTAGTTCTTGACCAAACAAAAACTAGAGTGAATCAGAAATAAAGTGCACAATTTGAATATGCAATATTGAAATTTTTCTGCAGAAACAGAAGCAACATAGTTAAAAGGGGTGCAAAAAAAAGTTACCGAGGGGGTGAGGGGTGAGGGGGTGAGGAAATCTGTGAAAGAAAAAGGACTGATATCCAAGGTAAATAAGGAATTGATTCAAATAGATAAGAACAAGAGTCATTCCTCACTAGATAAACAAGACATAAACAGGCAGTTCTCAAAATAAAGCATGTAAACTATAGAAAAAATACTCAAAATCACTAACAATTATTGAAACATAAATTAATACAACGTTTGGGTTCTACTCCTATCCAGTTTGGTAAAGATGACAAGAGAAAAATGTCAATTACTACTGGAGATGTTGGAAAATTGGCGCACTAATACAAAGTTAGTGACTCTGTGAATTGGTCAACCATTTTTTAGAACAGTTGGAACTACACCCCAAAAGTCACTAAATTGTGAATTATTAGATATAGTCTTTCTCTGAGAGAGTGAGGCCAGAAAAGAACTCTGACATACAGCTCCAGGAGGGGGAAGGGAAGAAGGAAGGAAGACAATATAGATTGACTTTGGAAATCTTATGTGGAAATTTGTTGTTAAAATTTTTTTTAAGTTTTAAATTTAGTTAAATTTTAAAAAAATAATTCTGACATAATGATCATTCATAACTAATCCAACTAGTTATTCTCAACAATGTAGTGATCTAAGACAGTTCCAGAGACTAATAACAAAAAAATGCCATCTGCTCTCTGAGAAAAAGCTGATGGAGGCTGAATGCAGACTGAAACATACTACATTTCATTTTCCTTCTTTTTTCTTTTGAGATCTCTTCCACAAAATGACTGATATGGAAAAATGTTTTACACGATTACATATGTAAAATCTGTATCAAATTGCTTATCATCTCAGGGAGGGAGGAGGGAAGGGAGGGAGGAAAGGATGGAAGGTCAGAAGAAAGAATAGAATTTGGAATTCAAAACAAAAAAATTAATGTTAAAAAAGTGATTTCATGGGGGGAATAAAATATTATTTAAGAGAGAGGAGAGGGCAAGAGAGACAGAGACAGTGTGTGTGTGTGTGTGTGTGAGAGAGAGAGAGAGAGAGAGAGAGAGAGAGAGAGAGAGAGAGAGAGAGAGCTTTCTCCAGAAATTTGTAAAATGGAGATATGAGAATAATGAAGATTAGAAGGGTAAAGGATAATTGTGAAAGCTGTCTGCCTAAAGGGAAGAAAAAGTTTAATTGGTTTTGGTGAGAAGGGATACCTCCATAGTATACCTTGGGGTAAAGAATGAGAGAATGGAAAGAGAAGTGTTTAAGGAGTTTTGAGATGTAGAGCAAGGGAAATGAGGGAATTCAGGCATTCTCTCAGCAAGTGTAGAGTCTGATTTAAGGATAGGGTTTGGTGAGGAGGAGATAAAGTAAGAGTTTAGACCAGGAAAAGTTTCAAATAGCCACTGCAGAGAATACATCTGAGAATTGATTAGGAGTAAGAAAAAAAAAAGATTGCCCTTCAAAAAGGAAAATCTGATTGATATTAGATAACATCAATTAATGATGATCCCGGGCAGTTTAGGGGTAGGTGGTAGGGGTAGGTAGTAGAAGTTATGCCAATGGAGCTGGGCACAGATGAGCAATGCTAGGATATGGGGAAAGAGATATGAGAATAGAGGAAGGTGCAGAATTAGACACCACACTTAGATTAAGTCAAGATGTGAAGGCAAGAAAATCTATGAGAGGAGGGGGCAATAGAATGAGAAAGTCTACGGCATAGAGGAATTAGAATATGAATGAAAGTAAACAATCAGGTTAGGAGAGATAAGGCATTGAGAGAGTCAGAATGATACAAGAGTATTGAATATCTTTTTAATCATAGAAATTAACATTTGTGGTAAAGATGAGATCCATGATATGACTATCCCTGTGTATAAATGAAGTAGAATGGAGGAGTAGTCATGGGATTTGAGGGAGGTTAAGGCATATGAGAGACCACTAGCAAAAAGTTGAAGAACTATTATAAAAGGAAAGAAGTTGAGAAAGGAAAGAAGACTGTGAGACTGGTACTGAACATCGTGAGAAAGGGGTAAGAATGACCTTAATTCCCAAAGACAATAGCCATTATGATCTATAATGCTCTACACTGATCTATGGTAATAGGTGGTCCTTCAACTATTAGTATCTTCTCTCCTATCTTTTTATTTTATTTATTTTAATAACAAATTTCCACATAAGCTTTCCAAAGTCTTTTGATCCATATTTTCTCCCTACCTTCTTCCCTCTCCCCTCCCAGTGCTGACAAGCAATTTGATCTGGGTTATATGTATATTATCATGCAAAACATATTTCCATATTATTTATTTTTATAAGCAAATAATCTCATGGAATCCAAGCCCCAAAATATATACCCAAATAAACAAGTAGTAAATCATAAATTTCATCTGCATTTCTGTTGCAACATTTCTTTCTCTGGAGGTGGATAGCAATCTTTTCCATAAGTCCTCAGAATTGTCCTGGATCATTGCATTGCTGTTAGTAGCAGTCTATCACACTTGATCATTCCATAATATTGCATTTACTGTATATCATGATCTCCTCATTCTGCTTATTTCACTCTGCATCTGTTCATGTAGGTCTTTCCAGCTCTTTCTAAAATCATCCTGTTCATCATTTCTTATGGCACAATAGTATTCCATCACCAACATATACCACAATTTCTTCAGCCATTCCCCAACTGAGAAACATCCCCTCAATTACCAATTGGGGGGGAGGAAAAGAAAATGATCTTTGTCTTTAATGAATAATGCTTGGAAATGATCAAATAAAATATAATTTTAAAAAAAAAGGGAAAAGACCTATTTGTACAAAAATATTTAAAGTAGCCCCCTTTGTGGTGTCAAAGACTTCGAAATTGAGCGGATGCCCATTAATTGACTGAACAAATTGTGGTATATGTTGGTGATGGAATACGATTATACTCTAAGAAATGATAAGCAGAATGATTTCCTAAAAAGCTGGAAGAGCTACACGATGATGCAGAGTGAAATAAGCAGAACTGGGAGAACATTATACGCAGTAACAGCAATATTGCATGATGATCAACTGTGAAAGATAGCTATTCTCAGCAATCCACTGATCCTGGACAGTTCTGAAGGACTTATAACAAGAATGCTATCCACCTCCAGTGGAAAAACTGTTGAGAGTCAGATGCAGATTAAAACATATTGTCTTCCACATTGTTTATTTACAGTTTTATTTTGGGGACTTTGGTTTTATATGGGTAATCTCTTACAATGACCAATGTGTAATTATGTTTTGCATGATAATACATATATAATCCTGATCAAATTACTTACCATCCCGGAGATGGGAGGGAAGAAAGGGAGGGAGATAATTTGGATTTTATAATTTCAGAAAACATATGTGGAAAACTTATTACATCTAATTGGGAAAATAAAATATCTTTGAATTCTTTTTAAACCCTTACCTTCTGTCTTGGAATCAATATTGATTCTGAGGGAGGCCTGAGCAGGAAACGGCCTGGCCTTGGAAGTTCAGAACCACAAATATGCCAAGATCCCAGCTGCAGTGGGTACCAGATAAGAACTTAGAGGCCAAGAAGACCCCAGTAACATAAAAATGTCAAGGTTCCAAGAATAGTATGTAACAGATAAGGGCTGAGGGGAGCCATACATGCCAGCAACGTTCCAACAATGGTATGTAACAGATAAAGGACTGGGGGGGGGGGCATACATACTGGAGGGTATTTAAGGCCCAGACTTCAGGAGGGAACTCAGAACTCTCTGGCTGAGTTTCTACTGGTGCGCACCAGTTCAATAAAACAACGCTTTTGCTTGATTGCATTGTTTACAGGTCTTCCTTGGTGGTGGGCGAAAACCGGGACCCTAAAAATTCCAAGGCAGAACAGTGGTAAGGGCTAGGCAATGGGGGTTAAGTGAGTTGCCCAGGGTCACACAGCTGGGAAGTGTCTGAGTCCAGATTTGAACTTAGGACCCCCCATCTCTAGGCCTGGCTCTCAATCCACTGGGCTACCAGCTGCCCCCAAATATCTTTGAATTTTAAAAAATAAGATTAAAGAAAAAAAGAATATAAGTTATCCCCAGTTGGTAAATGGTCAGAAGATATGAATAGGCAGTTTTCAGATAAAAAAATTAAAGCTATCTAATAGTAATATTAAACAAATATTCTAAATCAATTCTAATTGAAACAAGTACCTCACACCTATCAGAGTGACTAATATGACAGAAAAGGAAAATGGTAAGAATGGGGGTAGGGGACTAGGATATTAATACAATGTTAGTTGAAGTGTGAAGTGATCCAACCATTCTGGAAAGTAATTTGGAAATAGGCCCAAAGGATTATCAAACTGTGCATACTTTGATCCTTTGACCCAACAATATCACTGTATCCCAAGGAGATGAAAGAAAAGGGGCAAGGGTCTACTTGTACAATGGTATTTGTGGCAGCTTTTTTTGTGGTGGCAAAATTTTGGAAATTGAAGAAATTGAATGCCCATCAATTGGGGAATGACTAAACAAAACATGTTATATGCTTTTGATGGAATATTGTTGTGTTATAAAAAATGTGGATGGTTTCAAAAAAATCTGGTAAGACTTCTATGGACTGATTAAAATGCAGTAAACAGAACCAGGGAAACATTGTACACAGTAACCGCAATGTTATACAATTATCAGCTGTGCAGCTATTCTTAGCAATGCAATTTTCAAAGACATTTCTCAAATATTTATGATGGGAAATGCTATCTACCTCCAGAGACAGAACTGATAGAGTCTGATTACAGATTGAAGCATACTTTTAAAAAAACTTTCATTATTATTCTTGAGGGTTTTTAATTTTTTTTGCTCCACAGTTTCTTTTCCAATGTGGCTAATAAGAATCTGTGCATGATTACATATGTATATTCTATAGGAGGGAGGAAGGGAGAGAATTTGGAACTCAAATTTTAAAAAAACAAGTGTTAAAATTTTGTATTTGCATATAATTTAGAAAAAATAAAAGCAAAAAATCAAGGTAAGGAATAAAACATTAGACAACTTTAAAAATTAAAAGGAAATAAAGGAAACTGTTTTGCCCGATTATAAGTAAATAAAAACAATAACAAAATAAATAAATGAAAATTACTTACTAAAAACTAAAATACTCATATTAACCAAAAAAAAGAAATAGGTTATTTTTTAAATTTTTTTGTTCACTTAGTCAGTTTAGAACATTCTTCCTTGGTTACAAGAATCATATTCTTTCCCTCCCTTCCCTCCCCCCACCCTTCCCGTAGCTGATGTACAATTCCACTGGGTTTTACATGTGTCCTTGATCAGAACCTATTTCCATGTTGTCGATGTTTGCACTAGGATGTTCATTTAGAGTCTACATCCCCAACCATATCCCTTCGATCCATGTAATCAAGCAGTTGTTTTTCTTCTGTGTTTCTGCTCCCACAGTATTTCCTCTGAATGTGGATAGTGTTCTTTCTTGTAGATCCCTCAGAGTTGTTCAGGATCACTGCATTGCCACTAATGAAGAAGTCCATTACATTCGATTGTACCCCCAGTGTATTGTACCTCTGTGTACAATATTCTCCTAGTTCTGCTCCTCTCACTCTGCATCACTTCCTGGAGGTCATTCCAGTTCCCATGGAATTCCTCCACTTTATTATTCCTTTGAGCACAATAGTATTCCATCACCAACATATACCACAATTTGTTCAGCCATTCCCCAATCAAAAGGCACCCCCTCATTTTCCAATCTTTTGCCACCACAAAGAGCGCAGCTATGAATATTCTTGTACAAGTCTTTTTTACTTATGATCTCTTTGGGGAATAAACCCAGCAGTGCTATGACTGGATCAAAGGGAAGAGAGTCTTTTAGCACCCTTTGGGCATAGTTCCAAATTGCCCTCCAGAATGGTTGGATCAATTCACAACTCCATCAGCAATGCATCAATGTCCCTACTTTGCCACATCCCCTCCAGCATTCACTATTTTTAATTGCTGTCATGTTAGCCAATCTGCTAGGTGTGAGGTGATAACTCAGAGTTGTTTTGATTTGCATCTCTCTGATTATAAGAAATTTAGAACACTTTTTCATGTGCTTATTAATAGTTTTTATTTCTCTTTATCTGAAAATTGCCTATTCATGTCCCTTGTCCATTTATCAACTGAAGAATGGCTTGTTTTTTTTGTACAATTGATTTAGCTCTTTATAAATTTGAGTAATTAGACCTTTGTCAGAAGTTTTTGTTATGAAGATTGTTTCATAATTTGTTGCGTCCCTTCTAATTTTGGTTGCATTGGTTTTGTTTGTACAAAACCTTTTTAATTTGATGTAATCAAAATTATTTATATTACATTTTGTGATTTTTTTCTAGCTCTTGCTTGGTCTTAAAATCTTTCCTTTCCCAAAGATCTGATATGTATACTATTCTGTGTTCATAGAAATAGGTTATTTATATGGCCCAATATCAGAAAAAGAAATTTAACAAACTATAAATGAATTCCCAAAGAAAAAACTCAGAGACAAGATGGATTTGTAAGTGAATCCTATCAAACAATCAAAGGACAGTAAATTACAAAGTATTTGTTAAAATAATAAAGGAGAGCCTTCTAATATCATTCTATGATACAAATATGATCCTTAAACCAGGAAGAGACAAAGGAGAGGAAAAAACTCCACCATAGGCCAATATTCCTAATGAATACTGATACAAATTTGTTCAGTAACATATTAATAAATAGGTTATAATAACATATTTTTTAAAAATATATACACTGTGACCAACTTAGATCCATACTAAGAATTCAGTGTTGGTTCAGTGTAATAAGACTTTCCTCATGCCCAGAACACCTAAGGTGTCATCATAGATGTGGGAGGCTGCAGGAACCTGCTTTTCGGAAAAAACATTCTACATTCCCCAGCCACATGTATGGAAGCAACCTCTCTCCACTGGCTACAAAGCAAAACTAGCTATGTTTTTTAAAGGGCCAGATTGAGACAGTTAATCCCTTTCAGATGGTTTCTAGCATTAAAGGCATTATTCATCTGAGGCACGTCACCAAAACTGGGCCTAGCTAGGGAAAGGGCCAACCTTCCCCTTTCCCTTAAGGTCTTGTCATGGCCCCAAGTCATGGGTTTGGAATTTTGATCTTGCTTCATTTATACTTTTCAATTTTGGCATAGGCTTCATAGTCTGTGAACCTAGGAAACTGAGCCATGACAACCACAGAGCCAAAATTCCAGGCCAGATATTGCTGCCAATTCAGCAAAGAAACCCTGAGAATCTGGGACATAAATCTGAGAATTTGGACTTGAAATTTGGTGGGACAATGTGATAAAGGAATTGTTTTTAGCTATGAACTTTATCCCTTCCACTCCCCAGAGACTGAGAGGGTTGAGGAGGTTGTTATACCTCCCAGGTTTGGGAGGAGAATGGGTGCTTGTTCTTACTATGTCTCTTAAGTCAATATTATTTTGTAAAGCTTAATCTAGTTGATGGAACTTGGATGCTGGAGACCCCCTAAAATTAGAGAAATATGTTTTGTGAGAGCTTGATTCAATGGCAAACTAAATATCTCCCCACACTATTAAGAATATTGATGTATTCTAGGGGAGAAGTAAAATGTAATATACCTAGCTTCTAGACAGTAGGGGTTAGAGTAGTTACTGTTACATCAGAAACACTATAAACATCATACACTATGTTACTAATATAAATAACAAAAACTGTATCATTACATCAATACCTATGAAAAGGATTTTGGCAAATTCTAACACCTTTTTTATGTTATTATCTAAGACATAGAAAGAAATTAACTTCAATATAATAAATAATATCTTTCTGAAACCAAGAACTCCATATACATTGAAGAAAACTTAAAAGCATTTCCAGTAAGAACGAGATAAAACAAGAGTGCCCATTATCAATACTACTATTTAATTAGAAAAGACTAGTATTAGGGGCAGCTTGGTGGCTCAGTGGATTGAGAGTCAGACCTAGAGATGGGAGGTCCTAGGTTCAAATCTGGCCTCAGACACTTCCCAGATGTGTGACCCTGGCCAAGTCACTTGACCCCCATTGCCTAACCCTTACCACTCTTCTGCCTTGGAGCCAATACACAGTATTGACTCCAACACAGAAGGTAAGGGTTTAAAAAAAGAAAGAAAGAAAAAAAGAAAAGACTAGTATTTCCAATGTGAAGATTAAAATTAATTCTCCCCTGATTGTGAAGATTAAAATTGTAATCCCTGCCTATTTTTAGATTTAATCACCAAAAGCGTAAATAGCCTACTTAAAAGTTGAGTATAGAGATCTGCCCATTTTTAGATCTAATCACCAAAAGTGTAAACATACCATTTAATCCTTAAGTGGGAGGTCTGGGACTCACATGTGCAATAGTGGGAGATGAATCAGAATTAAACTAACTGCCCCTGGGCAGTCTTAAAGCAAAGCTTCAACTGTGATTGGTAGATGTAAAATTAGGGGAAGACACAGGAAGTGATGTAAAAGAAGCATCTTTAAAAGGAGCTGTCACTTCCTGTGAGAGAGTTCTTCATTCTTTGGAAGTGGAGACTGGAAACAGTTCTTCATTCTTTGGAGTGGAGGCTGGACTCGAGACCCTGTTCCCAGATTGTTCTAAAATCTCTTCCTTTGAACTGACACATAGTGAGTAAAAAGCTGACTCTTAACTACTGGATTTTCTGAAAAACTAACCTCAGGAGAGACTTACCTCTTGAGAGAGACTTTCCTAGGTCCTTGACTTTGCCGAGGCCTAAGGACTAACTCTCCCTGCCCTGTTTGAGCCAGGGACCGGGAGTAAATTACTTAGTGCTTAAGGTAGATATCTTACCCTATTATTTCTCTGGTTTCCTTACTTCACTCTTTCTACACCAAAGACTAGAGAGAAGAGACTATTATGGAGAAAAGGATGTTTGGCAGTGTTGAACGCTAGAGAGAAAGCAAGAAGAATGAAAACTTAGCAAAGGTCATTAGATCTAGCAATTAGGATATAACCCCAGTTCCAAACCGTATTGGTAGAGGACACTTTCATTAGTTTTATTTTTTAATTAAAAATTTTTAATTTTTTCCCAGATTACATGTTCATGCAATTTTTAATATTTGTTTTCTGACATTTTACAATCCTTTCTTCTTCCTTCCTTTCCCTCCCCCCCTCCACAAGAAGGTAGGTAATGTGATTTAGATTGTACATATATTATCCTATAATACATATTTACACAATAGTCATGTTGTGAAACAAGATGCATATTGTTTACACTAGAGAAAAATTCATGGAGGAAATAAAATGAAGAATAGTATATTTCAATCTGCACTTGAACTCTATTTGTTCCTTCTTTGACAGTGGATATCCTTTTTTGTCATGAATCTCTTGGAGTTGTCCTAGATCCTTGACTTGTTCATAATAGTTAAGTTATTCACAGATGATCATCATACATTATTGTTGTTACTGTTACAATACTCTCCTGCTTCTGATACCTTCACTCTGCATCACTTCATATAGATCTTTCCAGGATTTTTGTGACCATCTTGTTTGTCATTCCTTAGGGCATAATTGTATTTCATTACAACTATATATGACATTTTGTTCAACCTCCCTAATTGATAGACATCTCTTCAGTTGCTAGTTCTTTGACACCAAAAGAAGAATAATTTTTTGTACAGGTGGGTTCTTCCCTACCACCCACCCCCCAATGAATCATTCTACAAATGAAGTCTATACATTTTGAATTTTCTCTCTAAGGGGTATAAAAACAGAAAAGATATTATACATTTCATGAGGGCATTACAAAAATTTTGAGAATAAAAGGGAAAGAAAAAAATGATTGATAGGCACATTGACAAAAAGTTGATTAGGGGGCACTCCCCTTTGGCATAAGAGTTTACAATTAGGATAAATGGCAGGTTGAATACCCCCATCAGTTCAGTTCATTATGTCCAAAAGTTCACTTGGAATCTTTTGATGTAGTGTGTGATTTCTGCAAGGATCCTTATAACATCTTCTCCAGAAGATCCACTTTCCTGGTCCAGGGTGTTGGTAATTATCTTTTCTTGAAATTACATTTCAAAAATCTTAATCTTTGGACTTTTAGGATAATTACACACTTTAATCTCTTTGGAATATAGAGCTAGTAGTATTATTGCTGAGGCAAAGGATATACAGAATTTTATAGCTCTTTAAGCATGATTCCAAATTGTTCTCCAGAATGGCTGTATCAGTTCACAGTTCCACCAACAGTGTCAAAGTGTCCCATTTTTTCCAAATCCCATCCAAAATTTATCATTTTCTTTTTCTTGTTATGTTAGCCAGTCAGGTGGGTATAAGGTGGTACTTCAGAGATGTTTTAATTTGTATTTTTCTAATTAATAGTGATTTGGAGCATTTTTTCATATTACTAAATATAATTTTAATTTCTTCATCTGAGAATTACCTGTTCTTTATCCTTTGATATTCTTATGAAATTGATTCAGTTCTCTATGTACTTGAGAGATACTTGCTATAAAGATTTTCCCAGTTCATGATTTGCCTTTTAATCTTGGTTACCTTAATTTTATTTGTACAAAACCTTTTTAATTTAATGTAGCAAAAATTACTTATTTTCCATCTTATCATGTTCTCCATGTCTTGTTTTGACTTATATTCTTCCCTCATCCAGAGGCCTAACAGGTAAACTATTTTTGCTACCAAGTTGTTTTTGCTGTCACCCTTTATTTCTAAATCACATTTCCATTTTAACTTTACCTTGGTTTCTGGTGTGAGGTGTTGGTCTATGTCTAGTTTTTATCATGCTGTTTTCCAGTTTTCCCAGCGGTTTTTGTCCAAAAAGTGAGTTCTTCCAATAGCTTGGATCTTTGGATTTGTTAATCACTAAGTTACTATAGTCATTTAATACTGCATGTTGAGTGCCTAATCTATTCCATTGTTCCACCACTCTATTTCTTAGCCAGTACCAGATTGTTTTAATGGTTGCCACTTTATAATATAGTTTGAGATTTGGTTGAGCTAAGCCACACTCCTATTTTTTCCATTAATTCCCTTGATATTCTAGATCTTTTTTCCTTCCAGATGAATTTTGCTATTTTATTTTTTCTAGCTCTATGAAATAATTTTTCAGTAGTTTGGTCTGATGCAATAAATAAATTAATTTAGATAGAATTTTCATTTTTATTATATTGGCTTGGCCTACCTATGAGCAATTAATATTTTTCCAATTATTTATATCTGTCTCTGTGTGAAACGTGTTTTGTCATTGTGATCATATAGTTACTAGATTTGTCTTGACAAGGAGAATCTGTGGTATTTTATATTGTCTATGGTTATTTTAAATGGGATTTTGCTTTTTATCTTCTATTTTTAGACTTTGTAGTGATAGAAAGAAATGCTGATGATTTGTGTGGATTTATTTTATATAATGAAACCTTGCTAAAGCCGTTGTTTCAATTAGGTTTTTGACTAGTTCTCTAGGATTCTTTAGGTATACCATTACATCTGCAAAGAATCATAACTTTATTTCCTCATTGCCTTCAGTTTCCTTCAATTTCTTAATTTCTTCAATTTTTTTCTTCTCTTATTGATATTGCTATCTACCATTTCTAGTAAAATACTGAATAGTAGTGGTGATAATGGGCATCCTTTTCATTCCTGATCTTATTGGGAAGACTTCTAATCTTAGCTCATTGTAGATAATATTTTCTGATAGTTTTAGAGAGATGCTATTCATCATTTTGAAGAATGTTCCATTTATTCCAATGTTCTTGTATTTTTAATAGGAATTGGTTTTGGTTTTCGTCAAAAGCTTTTTCTGCATCAGTTGGAACAATAATGTGGTTTCTGTTGGTTTTGTTATTGATATGGTCAATTGTGCTGAAAGTTTTCCTAATATTGAACCAGCTCTGTATTCCTGGTATAAAACCCGCCTGGTCATAGTGTATGATCCTTGTGATGAATTGCTATAATCTCCCTTCTAGTATTTTATTTATGATTTTTTCATTAATATTCATCATGTGAGAACTGAATACCTATTTGCCCCCTTTTTCTTAGTATCTTAAGACAATCAAGGTGTTTCTTTAGTGAATTAAGTTTCCATTCAGCTCCTTCTCTTCGACTGGATTTTTAAAAAGACCAGAGGCTCATCTGGATAAGGATAAGTATTCTATCCCTAGAACCCTGATGGCTCCCTGGTCTTGCCAAACATGGCTCCTGGCCTCTGACCCAAATTTAGGTTAAGTCTGTCCAATTAGGGAGACTCAAAAAAAGTGATGTCACAGGGGATATAGATATTCATCTATTTCACTTGGATTATCAGACTTATTGGTACATAATAGCACAAAATAATTCCTGATGATTGCTTTAATTTCCTCTTTATTTGTTGTATTTTTGCACTTCTCATTTTTGATACCTGTATTTTGGTTTTCTTTTTTTTTTTTAATCAAATTAACCAATGGTTTATCTATTTTCTTTTTTCATAAAACCAACCCCTTGTTTTATTTTATTAGTCCAATGTTAGTTCTTACTTTCTGTTTTATTCATCTCTAGCATCCATGGCTTTTCTCTGTCTTTTGTACCCAGACTCTGTTACAGCTACACTATATGGGGCTGCTTTCCCCTACCACCCCCTATTCTGTAATGTCTTGGTTTCTGCTTCTACCCTACTAAACATGGACCCAGCTGACTGCGCTCTTTCCCCTGCTACCTGTACTGGATCCCATCTGAATTGCCCTGAAGCTTGTTCAGTGCTCTCCCCAGGAAACCTTTCATTATTCATGGAAATAAATGTCTGCCTTGCAAAAGGGTTGGGACAGAGTTGGAGAGATTCAAGAGAGCTCTAGCCTTTGCCAGTCCCTTTCAGGATTCCAATTCTTTGGGGCATGTCTAGCTTCCAGCTTCAAGAAGGAAGATAAACAAAGCCAAGCTCACTTGAGGTTGCTGAAAATAGAATATGTGGGTAGAACTAGTTGTCTTTCTTATGTCTCTATCCCTAGCTTGAGACTAGACACTTTTAGTTTCCCCTTTGGGGAGAGCAAGGATAATATCTCTTGTTTGAGATGAGTTGCCAATTCCCATTGCACTGTCTGATAGAGATTCTGTTATGGATACCTTCTCTGGTCTTTTCTGCTACTGATTTGGATAAATGTATTTTCTTTGCTATTTGATAGATGTGTTCATTTTGGAACTAGAGTTTGATGGGAAAGGAGTGAAGCCTCAGAGTTAGAGCTTGAGGCCCTCCTTCCCGCCCCCCAAAGTGTCCCAAAAGCCCCAAAATGACAGTCATCATAAGTTAGAATGAATGTAGTCATACTGCCTAGATTAATAGTATTTAAGGAAGCAGATGGATACACTAGATAGATGTGCTAGGCCAACTAGGTACCCCTCCCCCTTCAGAGGAATGCAGAGCATCCTCCTGCTCCAGGTCTGCTTCTCTTCCAAATAGGAATGAAAGCTCTTGGAGAAGGACAGAAAGAGAAGAGGCTAGAAATATCTCTTCTGCTTCTTTTTGAGTCAAACAACAGCCTCCCTTTGCCATGAGTGGACCTCACTCTACAAGTGGGGCAGTCTCCCATTTTTTCCTATGAAGTTTCTTTGAAGAGAATAGTCTTGGTTGCATGATGAGGTCAGAAGCCAGGCTTTAGAGAATTAAGAAGAGAATGAGAGGAACGAAAATAGAGGTACCAGTTATAGATGCCCCTTCTCAAGTTTAGCCAAAAAAGAGAAGAGAGATAGAGCAGGGATGGATGGATCAGGAATGGGTTTTTGAGGATGGAGGAGTCATGGGCATTTTTGAAGGGGGTAGGGAAGCATCCAGTTAGCAAGTGTGCAAGTGAGAATGATGGAGGAAGCGATCTGATAGAGAAGATGGGATGGAATGGGATCAGGAATGCAGATAGAGGGGTTTGGTTTGCCTGAGTGAGAAGATGGACCTCTTTAATTTTTACCAATTACATGGAATATCAAATTTCCACACAAGTATTCCCAAGTTATACCAGGCTACCTCTTAATAGGAAACAGCAGTGAAAATGGTCATAAGTGGTAGAAGGCATCTGGGTGATGTGATTTGAGGAGGAAATAAGAGAGAGCTTTCATGGAATGGCTTCATTTCTTTCAGTAAAATATAAGACAAGATTCTCAGTATGGGAATGATGTTCAGAAGTCTAGAAAATGTACCAAACTGAATTTTGATGAAGAAAGCAAAGAAAGTCATAGTAAATCATATGTCAAACTTAAGGAGTCTAATAGAAAGGGTTGAGGTCAATAGGACCAGGGAATCCAGGAAAATACTAATCTGAAGCATCACAGGACCAGGAAACATTCTAGTGGCCAGAGATTGAAATAAGGCTGAGACAGAACAGGAAGGGAGAAAGCACTAGGTCAGAAAGAGATCTCAGGGGATCTGAACAAGAACTGAGAACAGGATTAAGTGCCATTTGGCATCTCTATCACCAAGATTAACCAGTTCTGGGTCACAGATCCAGGGCTGAATGGAGTGTTCTTCAGCTTTGACCCTAGGTGTCTACTGGGCAAGAAACAAATTCTAGAAGCAAAAAGTAGCTGTGTGGCTCTGATCTCAGGAGCAGAGTGGTGTCTCAATTCTAGCCTTTAGTTCAGTGTGTAACACACAATGGAATAATCAGGGCACCAATCCTAGAATCAGGGCACCAATCCTGGATCGAGGGGATGGGAGGGTTGGCTGGTTCAGTTACTCTGAAGCTGCAGAGCCTCCCAGCATACTAATAGAAGGTGAGTCTAGCAGCAGCCTTCTAAAAAGTCTAACCAAGAACAAGCTGACAGATCCAAAACTGGATCAGGAACTCAGACCAGAAGAAAAGTAAATAGATCTCTTCAAGGTAGCGCATCAGTCTAGGAGCACTAAAAAAAAAGAGGTTGCAAGTCCCTGCCCTCAGCTGGGAAAGCAGCAGAAGAACATAAAAGGCCAGCAATAACTTTTTCTGAAAATTAGAATTGATCAAATGACTCCATGAGACATTAAGAAATAAAAAGTCAAAGCAGCTAAGTGACTCAGTGGACAAGAGGTCCTGGGTTCAAATGTGACCTCAGATACATCTTGACTGTGTGACTCTGGACAAGTCATTTAACCCCAATTGCCTAGCCCTTTCTGCTCTTCTGTGTTGGAACTGATATACAGAAGGTAAGGTTTTGAGAGACAGAAACAGAGAGAAGAGAGAGAGAGAGAGAGAGAGAGAGAGAGAGAGAGAGAGAGAGAGAGAGAGAGAGAGAGAGAGAGAGAGAGAGAGAGAGAGAGAGAGAGAGAGAGAGGAGGAAGAGAAAGAGGAGGAGGAAGGGAGGGAGAGGAGGAAAGAGAAAGAAAAGAAAGTCAAAAGACTGGCAAAAATTGAATAAAATACGAAATATAGGAAAAACAACTAACCTAGAAAACAGATTTAGAAGAGATATTTTAATAACCACTAGACTACCTAAAGGCTATGAACAACAACAAAAAAGAGCCTAGATATCATATTTAAATGAATCGTGAAAGAAAACTTCCCAGATATCTTAAAACCAGAGGGTAAAGTAGAAATGGAAAGAATCCACTAGTCACCTCCTAAAAGAAATCCCAGTGTTTTTATTCTTTCCTCAGGTAGTCTGATGGACTATTTTAGTGCTTTAAGTGAATCATTTATGCATTTTCTGTGATGGGTGAAATAAAGTCTCTTTCATATTTCATATTATATATTGTATTTTACCCATTCAGTAGTTTAGGACTCTATTATCCTCATTTGGGAAACTTCAACATATTCTATGCTATTTTCTATAAGCTTAGAATTTTGTAAATGCATATTATAATTTTCTAGAGAACTCCATGTAAGAACAATGAGCCAGAAACTGACTTGGTAATCCTTTGGTGGGAGGGGGAATCTTAGATGTTTTTTTAGTTTAATATTACATACAAGCAAAAGGGTTTTCCAAAAAATGCCAGGCTTGTTGGGAGTGGGTGGAGGTTGAGGAGAATGCATTGAAACCCACTAATTGAGGTAACCTTACTAGATGTTAACTATATAATTAGTAACGTTTGGAATTTAAGTGAAAATTAACACTAGGAAGCCAGGCCTAAAAATTCAGATTGATCTAGGATTTCTCTATTGCCTCATAGTAGGGCAGCTCTCAGGCTAAGTGCCTGACCATCCCGCGGGTTACCTCGGAGTACAGCCACAGCCACAGTCCCCAAAGGTAAAAATTGGGGGCATAGGGACTGTAAATGTGCAATAAACAGCAAGTTGGGACTCCCGATTCAATTTCAATGACTGCGGTTACGTTTCCAAAATGCCCCTCTTTATAATTACAAAGTTTTGGGGGACACATGTTTAAATAAAGCCTCTTCTGGTCATGTGGAAAACTTTAAAGTGGCAGGGCAAAAAGGGAAGAAATAAAAATAAAAACATCTGAAAAACTTGTATTTAGGCCGTCAGTGACGAGGACGACTGCAGAAAGAGCGGACTCCCCACAATAGCAAATACTAAAAGAACAAAAGGAAAGGACGCGGCAGCAAACGAGTACTTTCGAACCCACTAAGAGAGGGCCGTGAAAGAGAAACTCTTGCGCAAGAGCCTGTGCAAAGGAGAAGAGATGGCGGGAAGGGTGCCGTCGGGGAGGGGCCCTCTCGCTCCGCCCTGCCGCGTTGCAACGCCGAGCGCAAGCGTGATTGGGCGGAGGCTCCAGATCGTCTTGTGGAGAGGATGGGCTGTGGCTGACGCCGTCGCGTTCGGGTGACGTGTGTACAAGCGTCCGGCTGTGGCGGCGGCGGCGGTGGCGGAGGAGGCGGCGGCGGCGGGTGGGAAATGGCGGAGTATTTGGCCTCCATTTTCGGCACAGAAAAAGACAAGTGAGTTCGAGTCACCCAGTTTTTGTTGCCAGGAGGGCGTAGTAGGCTCTTGAGATAGGTGGAGATGCGGAAGTACGGAGGGAGCCGCCGGCATTGCCAGAGCTTTAGCCGGGATCGACTGGGGAAGCGGCCCCGGAGGCAGCGGCAGTAGGCCCTGACCGTGGCGTGGGGGAGGGGAGCCTGTGACGGCGGGAAGGAGCGGGTGCCCGGCCTCGTGGAGCCAGTTCATTCATAAAGAGGAGCCCTTCGCTGCCCCCCCCCCCTTCTCCTCGCCCCGCCCGAGCTCGCGGCGCTCGGGCACTTTTCCCGGGGAGCCACGCGCTGCCTTCTGGAGGAGCTTTACTCTTAAGTGTATGAATGGAGCGCTCGGAGCGGGCGGAGGAACGTAGGAGGCGCTGGCGGGGCTGGCTGGGGTCGGAGATGAGCAGAGGAAAAGAACAGTTCCAGTTTGTACGTCCCACATGGCGGGTTTAAGTACTCGAGTGGCCTGTGGGGCCGCCGAATGGAGCCTCGAGCAGAAGTGGCTTGGCCTGGGAGTGAAGGTGGAGTTGGGGGGGGGGGGTTGGGAAGGAAAGCGAAGCGTGTGTGCCCGAGGGGGCTGTACGGAGCCGGCGGTCGGCCCTTTATGTGGCCCCTCGCTCTTTGGCACCACGAGACTGTGGTTAAAATGCTTTCGTGGCCTCTCTTCCCTTACCCAGTGGGAAGAGAGACCGTTGTAGACACGGATTCCATTGAAATTTGCTTTTTGAGGGTGAGCAATTTGTCCAAAATACACAAATCTCTTTCCAGCCTTATTAAACATTACTCTGCCTCGTTGCTACGTACTCCTTATCTCTTGCCTTCTCTTTTTCAAAGACTTCTTCACTCAACCCCACCCCCAAAGCTTGAAATGATCTCGCATCTGCCCCTTGGAACTCGGCTCTTTTCTTTCCTCAGTTCAAGTGTCACCTCCTACAAGAGATCTTTCAGTTCACTTAAAGCATTTGCTAAGCGCTTGCTGTGTGCCAGGCAACGTAAATGTAAGACAAAAAATTAAACATTCTCTGCCCTCGAGTTCTAATAGAGGAGAAAAACCTGTACACAGATGCTTATTGAATTGAAGATAAATTGACGCATAAAAAGAATATCAATACTTTTTGTTAAATTTCAAGAGCTGTGGTATAAAACATTAACAATATAAACCAAAAATTCAAACAGGATTGCTTGGAATTACCTTAAAAATTATCAGATTCCTAGAATATTTTAGGCGTGACCTTTGCAAGAGAAATAAGTGGACAACTCTTGAATACACTTCTTTGGAACTGATTAGGAACTCTTCCCTATTGGAAAAATTGGAGAGGTCTCTGACGTTTGTTCCCCTTTTTCAAATAGAAAGGTTCTCTTAGAACTTGTTGGCACTTCTAAAACAATAGTTAAAGTTTAGGAGAAATCTAAAGAAAATCGATTTGTTTTGTTTGGGGTTTTTTTGCCTTGACCTTTTTGATTTCTGTAAATTGGATAAACTTTAGGAGCCAGAACTGGGGAGAGATGATGTAACCCTACGGTGTCAAATTCAAATAGAAAGCGATTTACCGGGAGGATGATTATTGCCTTAGAAAGACACAAACTAACCTTATCCGAGTTGTGTGGTTTTGTTTTGTTTTGTTAGATGTTTCCCAGTTATATTTTAATCTGGATGGACTGCACCCTGGAGTTTTGAGAACAGAGGGAGAGTTTGACACCTGAATCTTGTCTAACCACTTTCATTTTACAAATGAGGAGAAATTGAGTGACTTGTTTAAGGTTACATAGGCAGTCAGTGGCAGAGCTAGGATTCAGACCCAGATCCCATTACATCAGATCTTGCATTCTTTACATCCCAAACTTATTTTCCTGAAATTTGAGTTTAGGAGCTTCTAGCGACTACTTGATTAAAACCATGTTAAAGCTGATATATTTTAGAAGATTATTCATTCTGTTAACTCAAATTTCCAGACTATTCTTAGTCTATGATTGAAGTTTGAAATGTCTAGAGATTTTTCTGTATCCTTCATACAATCTTTGAGGTTTTGTAACCCTTTGAGTAGAAATTTTTTCTTTGTATCCCCTATTCTAAGCACATAGATTATTTAAGAAATTGTTGATTGATTGTATCCTTGTAGAAAAGATTCTTGACAACTCTTATTTAATTCTGTAGATTGTGGGTCTATATCTCATAGAAACTGTTCTGTAGATTCCTTGAAAAACTTGGAAGAAATTATTTCTTGTCTGCTGTGGCCAAGACACTACCTACTCCTTTTGGAAGGATAATTAATCCCAGCTATCTTTTGCTTCCCTTTGTGTTTAACCACAATTATTAACCTTTTGACTGAATTGTGAAATTCAGGCCTTTTTGAATGTTTTCTCTTTTGGGGGAAGAACTGAGAAGCTTTAATTTCTAAAAAGCTTTTAAATCTAAACTAGAAAGTGACTATAACACTACACAAATCAACATTTATTGTAAATTTGAATTTCTAGATCTTGGATTTATTGGCATTTCTAACACCTTTTTCGCTATGTTTACATTACAAAAAGTTATATACTTCTTGAAATCTTTTTTTTTTTTAATTGAGAAAACATCAAATTTCAGTCATTTGCTCACAGTACAATGTTGATCAGAAAAGTTGGGGGGGTTCCCCCTCCTATAGATAGCACAAAATAAGAATTTGATTCATTTTTGGAGTAACAAGTCCCTTGTCTTCCCACCTTTCTTTAAAAATTTTGCTCCCCTCTTAAATACCTAGCCACATGGGTTTTACAAAAAAAAAAAAACCTTAAATCCTTTTGCTATAACTATCTGTAATTAGAATTTAGTCTTTTATTATTTTGAAAGTGAATTCTCAAAAGTACAACTTACACAGGAGGAACTTGGCTGTGAATCTTGTGGTTTGCAAAGCCATTAGGTTGTGTAGTCTGACTTATGGCTCACTTCACAAAGCTTTCTTCCTTTCTACATAAAATGTTTCTAAATTAAGTTTCACAATTTTATTTGCTTGCTGATCACTCAAAAACAGGTTACAATTTAAATTTTAAAAATTGATAGGAAATCTTAGAAAAGAACAGAAGGAGGTGCAACATTGCTCTTTTCATTAAAATATTTTCTTTGAGATTTTTGTATTTCATCTTGATTTCATTGAAATCTATTTTAGGGTAAATCACCACTTTATGATTTCCTACTTATTTTTTAAAGAAAATCTATACTAGACAGGTATGAATGGCAAATCTCTTATCCTCTCAAAGCCCCTGTCCTCTCTTAAGACCGAATTGTCTAGCTGCTTTGGTAGAGTAGAGGAAGAGTCCTTGTGCCAATGAAATCAAGGAAATGGTTTTAAAGAATAAAATATAAGAAAAAAGGAATCATTGCACAATATATTTTTTAAATTTCATTAAATTAATACCCTCATCTTCATTCCTAAGAAATATTTTTATATATTCAGATGCTTGTCACATAGAAATGGGGCAGATTTTATCAAGCCTTTGCTTCTAATAAAGAAAACTAGGCAGAACCAAACAGCATAATAATAAACAATATTCTAGTGTACCTTGTCCTGTACGTCTCCAACCAAAAAAAAGGTATCAGGTGCATGTGTTAATTAAATTTTCTAAGAGATAGCTTCTCTGGAAGTCCCAGGTTTTCAGAGATAAGACCACAGCTTCAGTGAAAGAACAGAAACATGTTTGTCAAGTTAACATTGCTGACAGAAGGAAAAAATTCAGTGTTTTGAGGAAGAGTGCTAGACTTGATCAAATCCTACATCTGATGCTAATACTTTGTATCTTTATGATTAGGGATAAAGTCATTTAATCTATCTGTCTCAGAAAACTGAAACCTTTCAACATTGGTGGGTAAAAGGAATTCTTTTACTAAAGAAATCACAAATCCTTGACAGATGAGTATGCCATGTTAATAAAAAAAATTAATCCAATAAAGCAATGGATTAACATTGGAAAATGAAAATGGGGAAAAGAAAATTTGAATTTGTGTCCTTGGGACATCTGCAGAAAGGAAGAATTGCATTTCCATTGTTTAGGAAGGAGACGTAGTAATTAGAAAAATGAGAGATCCTATTGACCACATCCAGAGGATTATGTTTGTAGATGGCATTTGTCAGGAAGAACATTTGACAAATTGAAAAAGTGGGTGAATTGGGATACTAAACCAAGTTAAAAAGGAACTGGTAAAGAGAGGATAGTAATTATTTTCAAGAACCCAAAGTTTCATAAGGGGAAGGTTTAAATTTGTCTGCCCCAAAAGGTAGAACGAGGAAGAATAATTTGCAGAAAAGCAGATCTAGCACACTGGTGACAGTAGGAAACATTTCTACCTGACCTGACTCCTGAGATTCTATAGGAAAATGTACCAGGTATCAAAGATCAGACTGTATTATTCATTTAGACCTATTTCTGGCACTTGAATTAAATGGAAAGTAGTTTTCTGGTCATCATTTTACTAAGTACATATTTACATGGAGTTTGTTTTTTTCCCTAGAAATATAATGAGATCTTATTTTCACTTACAGAGTCAACTGTTCATTTTATTTCAAAATTGGAGCTTGTCGTCATGGAGACAGATGTTCTCGGTTGCACAATAAACCAACCTTTAGCCAGGTTTGTGTCTTTTATCTCAGAGCTTCATCTAAATTTTCAGTGGCTGCTAATAACACTAATACTAAGTAATTCTTTTCCCGTGTTTTTCTCTTTTATTTACATATACGTACATTTTCTTTTTACTTGTACTGTATATGCTATTTAAAATCTTAATGGTGGTAAAGACTGGTCAGAATTAATTGATGTGTTGAATTATATTTCAAGCAAATCAGTCATGTCCCTAGATGCTTTATATAGTAAATCCTGCTGGCAAATATGCAATATTATACAAAATAATTCAATAGTATCCACATGAAGGATTTCAGAACTTCATTGTTCTTATAGTTAACATGATTCAAAAATGTGGGCCCTGACATGCATGGACTGGCCTATTTTGTATGGATCTCTCACACACACACACACACACACACACACACACACACACAGAGTCTGTTAGCAATAATTCACATTAACTGCCAGTTTTACCACCTGTTGATTTACTACTGTGGGATTACAAGCAGTAGGGAAGGGTCATTACCAGCTAAACTTGCCTAGCATCATTTGATAAGAGATTACATATATCTAGATAGATGGATGAATAGATAGATAATCTGATTTGTAAAAGAGATTTCTATTTTGAATGAATTCATTCATCCTCTACTCTTTAAGGGGACTTTTTAGTCCATTTCTTTAACTGAAAGCTAAAGGGTGGCAAAATGCAACATTTACTGTCTTTGAAAAGGAGATTTTTAAGTCCCTAAAATTAGTATATTAACTGTGTTTACATGTAAATGATTTATGCATAACTATCTACTCCCCAAAGTTGGCCTACTATTTTTGGGTTGTAATCTCAATCATTACAATTCTGGTATATATTCTTTAGGATAACTTAAAACTAAGAAGAAAAATAATCTTTGCCACTCCCTTTTAGAACAAGCTCCTAGAGACTACAAGCATAATTTCACATGTTTTGGAGCATTGGGAAAAAGTATTTTTTTTTTAATTGAGAGAAATAAAGGTGTCCATCTCTATCTCATTTTCACTATTCACAATTTTTTTAATAAACCCTTACCTTCCATCATGGAATCAATACTGGTTCCAAGGCAGAAGAGTGGTATGGGGGTCAAGTGACTTGCCCAGGGTCACACAGCTGGGAAGTGTCTGAGGTCAGATTTGAACCTAGGACCTCCTGTCTCTAGACCCTCATAACAGAAAACTGCAAGGGATTGCTGAATTAGACTTTTACCCTCAAGGAAACACTAATGACTATAAATTTCTACTATAAATCTCAAAAGATTTTCTCACAACAGAAAGGACAAATAGTTTTTTAGTGTGTATTTTGTTTTTCGTTTTAATAATTTACCAGTTGAACTTGCAAAGAAATATAATTCATATAGAGAAGACAAATCTTTTCTTTAGTACTCTAGTAAGACATAGGTTCAGAGAGTTCATTTTAGGTATTTAGATTTTTTTTTGTCTTCTGAGTAAATGAAATAGAAATCGAAATGGGGATAAACATTGCTCTTTTGCTAAATGCAGGTAGAATGTTTTTTTCTTTTATAAATAGATTGTTAGTTGTGACTTAAATCAACAGTTATCAAAATGAGGGTGATTTCATGAATTTTTTTCTTGGTTTCTTTTTGGGTATGTATGTGTATTACACATCTAATTTTGGCAGTGTTTTCTAAAGTTACTCTTAGGCACTATATATCACTACTGGAACTCCATTATTCTCTTTAAATGTAAAAATTAAAGACTCCACATTTGAACCATGACATATTATACCCATAGGCTCCTCGGCTTAGTAATTCCTTAAACATAAACAATAAGATATTACCCAAGTAAATGTAGAGCTCTCTGTCCTACCGCCAAACTCTTAAGAGTAAGTTGCCCCAGGATTCCCTAAGTGGATATGGGCTACAAAAAGTTCAGGTATTAGAAGGCAGAGGAGATGATTCACAAGAGATAATTTTATTTTTAAGCTTTCTGCTTCAAGTTTTTGTTTTGTTTTGTCTGTAGAGATACAATACTAAAATGTGTTTCATTTGAGGTGGGACTTTTACTTAGATTTTGTAGCCATTCTTCAGAATTGCCTTTAACTGTAGCTGGGAATTTAATTGATTGGTTTTATAAAGTAGTTATGAAGTGATTTTTCCTTCCCCACTTAACCTTAGATTTGTGGTTTTTAGCATATATAGTACATTTTTGAGCTGCTTACAGTGATAATGGACATTGAAATATTATGTACTATATTAGCTTACTAACTTAAACATGATTTGTTTTTTCAGACAACTTGGTTTTAAGAAGAACGGTACAAATGTAAGGTTTCAAGTCTGCCTGATCAAGTATAAAGCAGAAGGGCTAAAAGGATATTTTCCTTAAAAGGAGGAGCGGAAAACATACAAACATTTAAAATTATTGTATTATGTAAACAGAGACTTCACCAAAAATATTTATATAAGACCACATAAGGTATCCGGTTGACATTTAAGAGACTTGCTTCATATGCCAACTTTTGCTAAGTGTAGAGGAACTTGAACCTACTGCATACTTTCAAGTTGTGTACTGGTTAAAACTTTGCATGTGGGATATGATTATAATGAGGAATTTGGGGACATTTTACTGTCTGTTATTTTGAAATACAAAAAATGTTAGACTTGGGACTATTCATTAATCAATTGCAATTCCTTCTTGGTTGCTAGATGACTTAAAGTAAGTCACTGCAAAAACTCTGTTTTCATAATATGATGGTTTTGGTGTACTCTTCAGAAGACACACACAAAATGTCTGACTTGCAAAAAAAAAATTTTGTTTAGCCATTTGCAAACAAGTTGTCTCTTTGCAATTGTCTAATATATGCACAGCAGCCAGTAGAATTCCCCTTTTTATTTTTTTTTCCCCGCAGACCATCTTGATTCAAAACATCTATCGTAACCCCCAAAACAGTGCACAGACGGCTGACGGCTCACACTGTAAGTCCCACAGTTGGAGAAATTTTTTTTAAAGAATGGTGTTAAAGAGCCCACTCCTAATTGAGACAATAATGTTGGCTTCTGAGCTGCTGACATAAAGCTGTTGCAAACAGGACAAGGTGATGGAACTCCTTGCGCACAGCAAGAACTTGATAACTGTATTTGTTCATGAGACAAATCAAGTGACTTTTGAAAGCTCACTGATTGGACCTTTCTTTTGATTTGACTTTTGTTAAATGACAAGGTCCAAACATATGAAACCTTTTTTTTCTTTTTTTTTTTAAATCAGCCAATCACTGATTGGACCCCTGACATTTATCAAGTTCTTTCTATAGGTATGAAATCATAAAAATATTTAGGATTCAGTAAGGTAAGTTGCCCAAGTGTGGGTCTTGTTTCATTTTTCTTTTTTTTTAAAGGAAGAAAGAAAAGTTAAGGATTAAGAGATTTCATGTCATGTAATTATTGTGTATACACGATGCAACTATTTTTGTCCTGGCTGTTGTAAGTTTTAGTTATTTTGTAAAATGAAACTTTGACAAATTCTATACTTCTATAATTTAATTCAATTTGTGAAAGGATGTTTTGATAAAAACAAACACAATAATAGCATATTATGAGATCTCTTATACAGCGTTAGGGTGGTCCAGGAAAAACCTCCCCTCTCTGGAGAAAATAACTTACTCTTTTTCAGCACTGAGACTCGACTAAAGTGATCATCAAAGGAAACCGGTTAAGTGTTAAAAATTTATTTTCCATAATATAAAGTTGTTGCGTTTTGTATTTCAGACCATTGCCCTCTTGAACATTTACCGTAACCCTCAAAACTCTTCCCAGTCTGCTGACGGTTTGCGCTGTAAGTTCATACAAGTTCCTTCACTGGTTCCCTGGGCTTGATTGTCAGAGCTCAGTGTCAACTTAATCTGATCTACCATTTTAGTTTAATAAAGGACCACATTTTATTAAATGTGTCAAGAGACTTGTCCTATTCAACCCTTCCCCCCCAACCCCCACCCAATTCTTCCAAAAGGGACCGAAACTATATTTTTTAAATAGTTTTGGTCTGCTCCCCACTGTTTCCTCCTTTACTTGACCGTCATCCTAGGGGAAAATATACCAAAATAAGCGTTATGCTCTTTTCTCTTAAGAGCATATTTGAAATTTTATTTTTAAATGCTTCTTTTTAAAAGACATATTACTGAAATTTGGTTATTTGTGTGTGCGTTTGTGTTTTCCCCAAATTGCATTCAAATTTCTGTCCCTAATTAAAAATAAAAGAGTTGAGCTATTTCAGAAGTCACATTTTAGTTCTAACAAACCTTGCTCTAAGTATTTTCCATAGGGTCACAGAGACTCTGAGCTTTCCTTATTACAGTATAAAGACACTAGTTAGAGTGTTCAAGGGAGGGGAAAATGGGGGGGGGGTATTGGGGAACAAATCTGTATTTGCCAAATGCCTTTGGGTCCTTGGGAAAAGTTTGAAGATCATTATTATATGACATTGAATGTGCACTTAAAGTTTATGTCTTCTTTGTGGAATTCAGAATTTGGTTTACTATAGTTTGAAAACAGATGGGCACTTGCATGGAAAAGAACTATTATTTTCCATTTAGTAAAAATTCCTATTTTTCAAATTACAAGTATCATATGAATGTTATCCTATTAAGTAGAACTTGTTTTGAAAAAAAAAAATACAAGCCAATAATGGAGAGAAGCTAGTACCTACAGAACAGTTTTTATTTCATTATCTTGCATAGTTGAATGTTTGATTGGGGTATTTTTAACTCTTTGGAATTTAATTATTGGTGAGAAAATTGAAATTAAAAACTGGCAGCCTTTTAAATTAGAGGGGACCGATAAAAGTCCACAACGTAAATACTGACCAATGATGGATATTTTGGAGCTGCCAGAAATTGCCCCTAGTAGTCATAGATAAAACTTCAAATCCCTTTTAAAAATCAACCTGTGCCAACAGCCTATGGTCTAGTTTTCTGTTTGTTTTTAATCCTGCCATTTGAGGCACTAAATGCTTTCTTGTAATTGTGATACTGACACAGTGGTACAGGACTTCTTCTCAAATGATACAGTTTACATGGTAACTTTTGGTTTAAAGTAATTTGTTTTCTGAGCCTTTTTTTGTTTTAACTTTTATAAAAAGGACAGTTTTAGGGGGAAATATTTTTAAATATAGCTATACTAAATATTTTGCTTCTTTTCCTTTCAAGAAAAATCGGTTATTGAAAAGTTGTGATAACTGCTTTTTTACTCATTAATCAGGGTTGTGTATGAATATTTCATTGGAAATATAATATTAAAATTAATTTAGATTTGTAAATGTTGACTATGAACTTACAACAATAGATATTCATGGTACTCCACTGTTTCGTGCACATTGCATAATATTTGATTATATAGAGATAAAAAAAACTGGTGCCCTCTTTACATAAGTAAGTGGAGTTTTCTTTGTTTTTTGTATCTTAGGTATAGAGTCAGTTTAAACTGATGAACTTCAATTGCAGGAGTCTCTCCACTGATATTTCCCAAATGCCTAGTTCAGTTAATTGATGTTAAAATTTATTTACTTAGCCCTTTTACATGGAGAATAGCTGTGTTTCAGTGAAACATAAGATTCAGTCTGAATGATTGAATTCAAATTTAATAAACATACAGTTTTAAGAGGAAACATTTATAAATTGCTTTATCTTTACTATTAAAATCTGTTTTCCATTAAAGGGTATTAAATGGATGAGTAGTATTTTAATCTATTTTCTCTATGAATGGTTAAAATATTTCATGTTTATTTTTATGTGGTTTAAAGATTAAATCCTGATTAGAAATATTTATGAGATCAGGATAAAATATATTTTCCCCATAGTGTTAGCCCACTATTAAATATTTTCACTTTTACATTTTCAAAAATTATCTACAACTTTAGAGCACAGTGGTATGGATAAAATTAAGTCAATGACAATCCCCAAATCTATATCAGTAAGTTAAACCTGTCCCTAATTTTGCCTTTTTTTATGAGAGCTACTAAATAGTAATTCCTTTACATATTATATTCTTTCACTTTGGTGGAAGGTACTATAAAACTACCAAAATGAAGTGAAATTAAGAATATTGAAATCTTTAAAAATAATTTTAAAAACATTTAGTAAAGAAATAATACCTATGACTTCATTTGATCACAAATGATGATCATTTATTGGAAATAGTAGGATTTGCTTTTGAAAATGATTTGTAGACATCACAATTTAAAAAAAAAAACAACTAGAATCTAGAGGACCTAAAACCCAGTGGTTCTCAGAAATTGTTTTGGTTTGATATTGAAATCCTTTCAAGTCTATTTGGAACATTTGCAAAAAAGCTAATGGGAAGAATAGTGTGTTCCTGGCATTTTCAGTTGGAATACTTTTCCACTAACTATGTGACATAAAGATAAAGAATCATGGCCTTCATAGAATAGGCCAAAAGTAATACAGAAAACAAACTTGCCCATTCTTGCCCCATCATGTTTCCAAACTATAAGGGCTGGGCTTATAGATGACACAGGTTGAAGGCTGACCCAGCATTACTGCTAGACTTATACTCTTCCATCTGGCCACCTTAATTCAACAAACTCTTAATGTTTTAATTTCTCTTGAGTAGATCCTTTTGGCAGTATTTGAATTGTTAAAATTGGGGGTGGGGTGAAAATACAGAATTTCAGTTTGCTTGGGTAGCATGAATCTACCTAAATATAGATACAACTTAATTCCGTGTGTGGGTTACATAGAAAAACATGAAAATTATTTTGGAATATATGCTAAGAATGCTTTCTATACCAAAGCATTGTAATTTCCATTTATTTGAGTGGCATGCAAATGCCAAAATGTACATAATAGTTTATCACAAAATATTTTTGTCATGGCGTATTTCTGTTTTAATCACATCACAAAGAATTGTATGGCATTCTTCTCTGCTATAAACTTAAAGGCCTTAAACTCCTTCAATTAAAAAAAAATAAACTTGCCACTTTCCCTTACAATCTTTATGATCATTTTATTTTTAAAATTTTCAACAATGTTACTTGGTTTCTATCAAGTTTTTTCTCAGAAGAGATTAAACATTTCTTGAAATTATGGCACTCTGATGCTGATTAAAACTTGATTTGACTTTTAGTAGTCTATTAAATGTCATGGGAGATTTAAAAATCTCACCTGTTTAAAAAGAACGATTAGTTTTATTATGCTATTTCTTCAACCGCATCACCTTGTATTCTTTCTCTAGATATGTTTAGCTGTTTGAATTTAAACTCAAGAGGGTCTTATTTCAATATTCTAACCAAAAAGATTTCTCTCATTTGCAGGTGCAGTGAGTGATGTTGAAATGCAAGAACACTATGATGAGTTTTTTGAGGTAAGTTGTCTATATAGATGCACTGTTTAACTTAAAACTGGTTTTCTTACATCTTTGACACAGTGCCTTGGGAAGTAGAGAGCATTTGAGTGAATTGGGCAATGCAGACTTAATAGCTGTCCGATTCTAAGTGTAGTCTCTCGTTTTTTTACCTTCATCTGTTTCATTCAAATGATAAGCACCTTTGTATTGGGGGAGGAGTGAGAAGGGGCTTCCAGCGTTGGCTAAGAAAGACTGTCACTTGAATGTTTCCACTTAGTAACAACTCGTCTTATTTACTGGAAATAGCTTCTTTGTTCTATTCCAATATAGTTGGTATATGAAGGTGCTCTAAGCTTGTCTTTCTCTTGACCTAGGAGGTTTTCACGGAAATGGAAGAAAAGTATGGTGAAGTTGAGGAGATGAATGTTTGTGATAACCTGGGGGATCATCTTGTAGGAAATGTCTATGTAAAGGTAAGAAAGCCAGAGCTGTAATGGCCCGCACAGCTTGTCAGGGAGTTCGGGCCTGGAATTGCTTTCTCTAAGCTATTTTGTTATTGTGAGGAATTGATTCCTGTTCTTTTTGCTGCCAATTTTGGAGCTCATCTTGAAATATTTGTTGATCAGACAGTATTTGTTTGTTTGTTTGTTTGTTTTGCGGCTGAGTGCTGATACAGAGTTGAATTCTGTAACATATTTAACTTGAAATAGATTTTCTGTGCTTATTTACCTTATCAACCTTGGTATAGCCACATACTGATTGTCAATGTCCTTAAGTAACTACATTGAGATCTGAAATTGTTTTTTTGTTTTCATTTTTCAGTTTCGTCGTGAAGAAGATGCAGAAAAGGCTGTCATTGACTTAAACAATCGCTGGTTTAATGGACAGCCAATTCATGCAGAGCTTTCACCTGTGACTGACTTCAGAGAAGCTTGCTGTCGCCAATATGAAATGGGGTAATAATGAGCGTTGGGAGGAGGAGTGTCCATTTGGAGCAACTTTGATCCTGCCCATTTTTAAGCATAGTGAACATTATATTATAGTAAGTGATAAAAATGAAGAGATTGCATGGTAATTTATCTAATTATATTCCACAGAGAGTGTACTAGAGGAGGCTTCTGTAACTTTATGCATCTGAAACCCATCTCTAGAGAACTACGGCGGGAGTTATATGGGCGTCGTCGTAAGAAGTAAGTCTTTTATTCAGTAGCCTCAAGAATAAAGGTAGTTAAAAGAAAATATGCATTATTGCCAAATATTTTTTCTAAATCAGTTTCTCTCTGGAATTTGGCAATCTGCTTTTTATCTTGAGCAAGAAATTTTCTATGCTTTTTTAATGGGACCTGGGAGAAATAGATTAAAGAATGTCTGGTTATAAATTTATAATCCATTATGTGTTGGTATTCTGTTGCTTTGGGCCCTGAATTTAGTTAACATGGTGAAGTAAATTAAGCCAGTTGGATTTCAAATCCTGTCTAGCTTAAAACTAAATTTAATTCTACCTTACCCTTTGGAAAATGGCCCCAACTTCAGGGGAATGAATATTGATAGAAAGCAATGAACTTTTTTTTTTTTAATTGGGAAGATATTGTGTAAGAAATCCAAGTACCAGAAGATGTGTTGGTTAGAAACTGTGAAAAGAATAAAATCAATAAAAGATCATTTTGTGTGGAGGTCTTAACAATTGGTGGGAATCAGGAAGGCCTTCATGGCTGAGATGGCACTCAGATGGAGCTTTAAAGAAAACTGGAGGTTTCATGAGATTGGATTGAGAAGGGAGTGCATTCCAAACATGGAGAATAGCCTATACAAGACCATGGAGACAGGAGATGAGAGTCTTGTGTGTCTGAAAAATAGGAAGGCCAATTTGTACTGGTGCCTGCCTACATAGGAAAATTGTAAGAACCGCTTATTGGGAAGTTTGTGAAGTTGTTAAATGCCAAAGAGAAGAGTTTGTATATGATCCTAGAGGTAATTGGGAGGTACTAACAGGTATTGAGCCAGGTAAATGGCATGGTCAGAGGAGAGCTTGGGAAATGTAATTTGGATAGCTATTATGAAGGATGGATTGAGGCGGTAAAGGGATCCGTAGAGTCTTGCTTATGTAAATGACTGTGATTCCAAAGGACTGATTATGCTCTGCTACCTGCCTCCTGGCAGATGAGGAATAAAAACACAAATCCAGGCTTTTGTTTTCCCTTTTTCTTTTTAAACTTTAGATCGGCATAGGGACAGAATAAATGCTTATCATTTGAAAAATAAAGTGGGGGAAATGGTTATTGAAATAATCTGGAGATGAAAGGGGCTTGGGTGGTTATTTCTATGAGCAGAGAAAAAGCAATATAAGTAGATGTAAACTCAAAGTGAGTGAAAAGTCGTGGGTGAATCCAGTGTTAAGAACTTGCATGATGATTGGGAGGGTGATGGTGCCTATGACAAAGGAGAGCAGAGCCTTATACTTAGGGGAGCAAGATCTAAATGATTAGTAAAGACTTAAGATTAAGTAGTCAGACAGGTAGAAAGCCAAGAGAGCAGTAAAAGTGGAGGAGGGGTGGCAGCAACAAATACTGCTAAGAGGTCAAGGATGAGGATGAAGAATTGTAACAGATCATTAATCATTTTGAAAAGAGCAGTTTTAATTGAGTAATCAATTTGGAAGCCAAATTCCCAAAGGTTGGAAAATAAGGATTATAGGCCAAAATATGGCAGGGGATGGGAGGCACCAGAATATCTTTTTGCTGTGAACAGGAGAGGTATATTTCTTACATAATTCAATGGGCCTGTGGTCACATGAAGGCTTTTTTAATAATAGTCTGACAAGCTGGGAATATTTTTAGCAGGACAGTGAGGAAAAGTCAAAAATTAGAGGGAATGATTGAACAGGCAGATATTAGGGGCAGTAGGAAATATGGGATCCCAGGTACAATTAAGGGCTGGCTTTGACAAGGAGAAAGATTATCTCTTCATCAGAGATTCAAAGAAGGGATGAGGGGATGATGTCAGGGAAGAAACGTGATGATTTCATGGGAAAATTGTACAGAACATCTTGGACAAAGGGAGTAAGGTATTTGGGAAACATCACAAGCCTAGCATACAGGCATTTAAAAAAAGTGGTGATGATAGGCTTCAGTTTTCTGGACATCATCTACTAGATTGATGTGTCATAAGCACAACAACTTCAAATCTTTTCATTTGTCCTTTAAAGGGGTAGATGAAATGAAAAGAATTACTATATCATTAGAACTGATTCTCGCCTCCAAGGAGAAAAGTGGCCACTGAAATCAGAATATAAATATTTTCCCCCCAGTCATTTAATTTATTAATTTATTTTCTGTAGGTTGCACTAAAATTCCCAGGTTTCTCATCCCCATACCATAGAAGGCATTACTGGAGGGAAAAAATCTCTTGGTTCCACTCATTTTACTCTTCATCATTTCATGAAGATCTTTCCAGTTTTTTAATTAACCTACTCATTGTTTCCTTATAGTATATCCATTCTGCAATTGATGGCCATCCCCTCTTTTTCAGTTGTTTGCCACCAAAGGGAGCTGCTATAAATATTTTGGAATGTATTGTCTCTTTTCCCCTGACCTCCTTGGGAAACAGACCCAACAGTGGTATTTCTGGGTCTCAGGGTATACACAAATGTTTTAAGTTTCTGAGCATAATTCCAAATTGCTCTCCAAAATGGTTTAATTAGTTCACAGTTCCACCAACAGTGTATTAGTGTCCCCATTTTCCACATGCCCTCCAATGTTTATCATTTTGCCTTTTTATCATTTTAACCAATCTAATAAGTGAAATGGTATCTCAGAGTTATTTTGGTTTGCATTTCTTTAATCAGTAATGATTTAGAGCATTTTAAAATTTACTTGTATATGACTTTAATTTCTTCATCCAAAAAGTGTTCGTATCTTTTGATTATCAGGGAATGGCTTATCCATATAAATTTGACAGTTCTCTATATTTTAGCTATAAAATCTATAGATTTTTATATAATAATATGAAAATGTGTTATATAGATTTATATAAAATATTTTTAAAGGTGTCATTATACCAATTTTCTGCTTATCTTGGCTACATTAATTTTATACAACCCTTTTCAACTTCATATAATCAAAATGGTCTATCTTATTTATTCATAAATTTCTCTCGTAACTAAATCTGATAGGAATATGTTCCCTATTCTAATTTGCTTATGATATCTCCCTTTATGCCTAAGTCATGTATGTATTTTGATCTTATCTTAAGAGAATGGTGTGAAATAATGGTCTATACTTGTTTTCTGCCAAACTGCAACATAATATAAATCTTAAGGGGGAATTGAGATTTCTTACTAAATTTTGTGATAGAGAAGCAGATAATTGGCATAATATAGCATATACCCAATTTGGGGAAGACATGGTTTTAATGGTTTTTCAAGAGCAGGTAGGTAGCTCAGTGAACAGATTGCCAGGTCTGGAGTCAGGGAGACCTGAGTTCTAATTTGGGTTCAGACACTTCCTAGCTGTGTGACCCTGAGCGAGCCACTTAACCCCCCATTGCCTAGCCCTTACCACTCTTCTACCTTGGAACTGATACACAGTATTGATTCTAAGATAGGAGGTAAGGATTTAAAAAAAGAGAAAGAATAGATTTCTCAGGAACATATTTCTGAAGAGGTAGAAACAGTTACCAGGAGGAGTAAATAGGGAAGAATTGTCAAAAGAGATGGGTATAAGCTCATTGACCAATTTAAGATCTAAAGAAAATAGATTAATACTATGAATTCAAATGTATAGCATTGTTCTGAAAAATAATGTCAGAAACAAATTTTATTTACAACAAAAAGGAATCTTGTACCACTACATGGAGAAAAGGAAGTATAAGAATTCATTAAAGTCAGCTCCATGGAACAATAAAATTAGATGACAGTCTACTTTTTTTTTTCCTATTTTCTCTGTCAAAGAGAATGTTTCTGCTAGGGGAAAAAAAAAACAATGAACAGTTAATAGAGAGTTAAAGCTGAAGATAATAACACCTAGCTGTTCCTGAGAGGTTGAAATCACTAGGTCCAGATGGGCAATCATAAGTCATGGAAGAACTGGCCGATATAGTTCCTGAGTTCCACAGAACTGGAACAAATAACTTGATTTTTAAAGAAATTAATAATCCTCTGCAAACTATAGATCAACTTTACTTTCTGGAAAATATTATAAAGGATTGACTTAAGAAATTAAAGGAAACAGGGAAGGGGCAGGGGGAGGGAAAGAAATATAACTCTAAATAGACTAAATAAAATTTTCAAAAAGAAATTAAACTATAATTATAAGGAACCAGACAAACCACTTTATCAAGTATAGGTTGTGCCAAACAAATCATCACTTTTTGTACAAAGTATTAGGTTAGGGAAATGGTGGAGATAAGTCATTTATCTGAGGGAAAATATTAATAACTAAAACTACTTTCTCCAAAGTTAACAATGATCTCTCAATTGTCAAAATGAATGGCTAAATCTCATCCTTGACCTTTCTGTAGTCTGTCACTATTCTCTTCTAGTTCTACCTGTCTCACTGACCTCTCCTCTGTTTCCCTTAGAGATCCAACTAATTCCTTTGGATTCAGTTCTATCTGTGCAGGTGATTCTCACAGATTTACAAACCTTCTGACTTTCCATCTTAAATCTCCACCTGCCTGTTCCACATCTCATAGTAGAAGGCCTGTAAAGATCTGGGTTTAACAATGTCCCAAACCGAACTCACCGTCTTTTCCCCCTAAACCCTTCTTCCTAATTTTCTCGCTACTGCTCAGGGGTATCGCCCGTGCTTCATGACCTCGGTGTCAAGCTGGGCTCCGTACTCTTTCACCCCATGTAGCCAGTCTGCAGATGAGTTCTGTTTATCACCACCTCTGATAGAAGTCATCTGGTGCTTCTCTGAATCGTGGTAATACTCCTTTTTGTGAACCATCACTTATTTAGCCATTTGGCAGCTGGTCAAAATGTATTTTTGTTTCTAGCCTTTTCTGAGGAATGGACTTTAGCAACTTAGTATTTCAAATTGTCCAGGAGAGTTGAACTAGTTGCCAGGAGGGTAGGTCTTAAGGCTGCCTTTCCAACAATAAGTATAGATTTTCCTACCTTTTAAAATCTGTAACTGAAATTGAATTGTTTTCCATTTAAAGTCAAATTCCTATATTACTCATCGAGCGTTCCAAATTGCTATCCTTAATGACCAAGTTCTTTAAATTAACTGTTCAGGAAAAAAACCTCAGGAAAATTTGGAACTCTCATACAATAATTCTCTAATTTCTTTTAAATCATATTAGAATTTAATGAATGAGTTCATTGTACCTTTTTTCTATTTACAGGCATAGGTCCCGATCAAGATCTCGTGAGCGTCGTTCTAGATCAAGAGATCGTGGGCGTGGCGGCGGAGGTGGTGGTGGTGGCGGCGGCGGCGGTGGCGGCGGAGGTGGTGGTGGTGGAAGGGAACGTGATAGGAGGCGGTCAAGAGATCGTGAAAGATCTGGTCGATTCTGAGCCATGCCATTTTTACTGTATGTCTGCTAGAAAGTCTTGTAGTTGATTGACCAAACAAAGTTCATAATGAGAATTTTTTTCTAAAAAACAACAAAACAAAAAAAAAGATGGGCTTCTGAATAAAATTTGTAGTGATACAGTATTCTTGGCGTAACTGTTTCTTGTGGGAAGTCTTATTAATTTTCATTTCTTTACCTCGTCAAATGCATGATTTGGCAGTGCTTGAGGTGAAGGTAATACAGATTCCCCGCTCTTTCAATGTTTGGGGATTGATTAAAAAAAAACCTGATTTGTGAACTTTATATGAATAGAAAACTTATTTGAAGAAACCATAAACTGAACAAGTAACTAAACAAGCTTGATGCATAAAAATTAACTTTTATAATATTTCCTTTATTGCTATGCGAGTGTCAGGTTAATTTAAACAGACCTGGAGACATCCTTTTATTTACTCTGTAGAAATACTTAGCTAGAAACTTGATTTGTGACCAGAAATCTCTGCACTGTAAACTAGCATATTTACAGTAAAGCCAATTTTTTTAGTATAAAATATTGTCTTAATGTATCTTTAATGGAAATTGATAGTGGTGTCTGTATATAATTATAGGTTTTTTTAATGGTATTTCATGCATAATGCCCCAAAATTAGAATAGCTTCTAGAAGGTCAGTATTAAGATTATTCCAATGTTGATAGTGTTTAATAACAATCCATTAGACTATTCTGCCGTGATTGGCATTCCACAAGACAAGTTAAATTTTTAAATTCAAGACTAATATACCTTTAAAGACTTCTGAATCAAAAATTGCCTACCTAAAAGTCCGATTTATTCATATTTAATTTTTCTACTTTGTAAAATGATATAATGGTTGGTGGTTATGCATTTAAAATTCTATAATTGTTCATTGACTTCCATCAGTTAATATACTATTTAAATGCTGGCAACTGAAAGTATTTTTGTTTTCTCCCCTCTTCAGTGCATAGCAGAACTAAGATAAAGTTAAGAATTAAAAACTTCATTGAGGCTGGAAGTGGCAATTGTCAAAGGCAAGCCCAGTACATGTTTCTAATTGATTGACTAGAGAAGCATTAGAGTTCCAGCAGAGGTGTTATCCAAGCCTACTTTATCATAATTGTTCTATGTAATGTAGGTGAACTCTTTATTGTACATATATTTAAAAATCAGCCTTTTCACTGTATATGCAGTTCCCCCTGTTCAATTTAGTTTTTAAAAAATGCACATTGCTGTGTTGGAGAGAGCACTCCTTTTCAAAAGCTAGTAATTCAATAAATCTTTTAAAAGACCATATTCTCAGCCTATATTTTTGATGTAAGTAACACTTATGAAATATTGATAAAAGTGATCCATTAATTTCCATTGATTCTGACCCAAATATTGATCTGTACAAATAAGATTTTGGATCTTTTTGCTACAGAAATCGCCATGCCGGTGATGGGGGAAAAGGGGATTTATGAAAATTAATTTTTAGTTACTAAACCAGGTAGCTTAGTTTGATCATTATCTTCCCTCCCAAATAAACATGAAATTACAATAGCCATTTAGAGAGGCATTCTGAAGAAAGGTAGGGAAGTTGTACTTTGTATTTCTTAACTTTTCCTGTGAACCTAGCTTATAATTAGTCTTAAAGCTTCTTTAAGCAATTTCAATTAGAATTAATAATGAAGATTCAGTTTACACTTAGTAAAATTGAGGAAACCTACTCACTTCATACCTCCCCCTCTGTGCCCCCAATACAGGACTGGAATAAGGAAGAAGAGGAAAGTTTTGTTCCAAAGATGACATCACACTGTGTTACTACTTCTGTTTGAGTATACTATGATCTCAACTGGTGAATAACATTAAGTAAACTCATGGAATCAACTATTGGAAGTAAAGTGATAACTTTACTTGGGTCCATGAAATTTTTCTTTTTGATTGGAATTTATCCCAAGTGGCTTCCCTTTTTTGCTTTAGGTTAAAAAGCCAATTATTTCTGTAAGATGTTGCTTGTCCATGAATATTATACGATGTATGTTTAAAAGACTGTAAAACCAAATGGAGAAAAGTTGTTGAAAATAAAGGTTTTTTAAATAAGGAATTTGCACATTGCAGAACTTAAGCATTTTGATAAAATGAATGTAAGTAGGAAAACTGAAATATTTTCTTTATTCCTAATTTTTAACATTTTTCCATCCTTTGAAATATTTTTTACTTAAGTATTAAGAAATGTAAATTTTCATCATTATGATTATTTTGAGGTGTTTTTTTTTCCCTTTAAAATAGCCCCATGCCAGGTTTTAATCCTTTTCCTCTGCAATATTTTGGCTGTTTTTGTAGTAAAAGTTAAAAATTGGGGCATGTCTTTGGTTTTAGTTAACCCTGAAGAAAATTATAATCTTTTGGTCTGATTTATCAGGGAATAACATTTGATACTAAATGTAGAGCCTTTCTGTTAAAAGCATCTCTTGGACTATATATATAGATTCTTACAGCAGTTCTGAAATGCCCAGGCCAAGTTAGCAATCCATGGCACCTGAGTGGCATTCGTTCTTGGGTGAAACAAATTGATTAGGATGGCCAGATAAGGTTGGAGGCAGGAATAGGGGTTGGGGGTTGCGAGGACTTTCGCAATCTGCCTTATCCTTCAGCATTCACTGTGACATGTTTCACTACTAGAAACTAGCTGTGAGTTGGCAAGAGAAGAAGGCACAGATACTGGGAATTTTGAAAAGGACCGCCATCGACTTCTCTAGACTTGCTGGCACCTAATCTAATGTCACCAAACCAGAATCTGTTCACGAGAAGAGGATGTTTTCAGATTCATCGGACACTTTGGGGAGAGGTCCTTGACCCGTAGCTTTCCAGTGAGACCAGATCAGCTTGTATCCCAGGACACTGAGGAACTAGCCAGTGTGTTCGAAGCAGGATTGAAAGCTCGGCCGTCCAGACAGTCGGGCTCTGTGAAGGAGCCACCTTTTGTGTTGGGCTTGAACTCAGACGGTCTCATCGAGGCATTAAGTGGAAGTCACAGTGCATGGAAGAAACAGGCCTTCAATAAACAGCAGGTCGTGCCTCAGAGGATCTAAAGAGAGTATTGAGAGCTCTTGTATAACGTAACCTAGAAGGGATTGTTGTACCTACCATCAGCCTCCGTATTTGGGCATTACATGAGTGCTGGTGAAATCACTGAAGTGTTGGGTAAAGGCCTATGTGGAGGTTCTGTTATGCCGAGTAGATTGCTTTAGCCAGTGTTCTTTCAACTCCAGAATCCACCACTTACCACCAGTAGTGATAGACAAAATAATGCCACTCCAGCAACAGGGAAGTGGCCTGCCTGGGCTGAGGCCTCCCTCTGTTACCATGATGCAAACAGCCTGAGCCCCAGAACGCTTCCATTCCCCAACCCAAGGCCAGTAAACAACAGGCCAGCCTTTACTATAGATGAGCCACTGCCAGTGTCAGCTCGGTTTGGCCATATGCTCTGGCCCTTCTTCATGGCCTAATAGAAGAGTCCTCGGCAGCGTTGAGCTTATTAACCACACTCATCCTGGTGATGGGCCTATTTCATTGTCATGTTTTTAAATGTTAAATGCACGTATCCACAAAACCAGGATGTTTTCTTTATCGAACAGTTTCCACAAAGGCAGCATGATGGTGGATAGAGAGCCTGACAGCCAAGGAAGACCTGGGTTCAAGGGTGACTATCGAGAGTATTTCCCTGGACAAGTTTCAGTCACAAGCAATGGAGAATGTAGAGCAAGGTGCCTCACCTTACATCCATGAAATCCAAGGTCTCGTCTTTATGTCTGGACACCAGGGACTCCAAAAGCCAATAGGAAGGGAATCCTACATGTGTTTCCGTCGTTCAGTAACGGGCACAATAAGTATGCTACCACATTGACAGACTAAATTGTGAGCCAAAAGGACATGAATAAAAATGAAAAAAAAAATAAAATAAAAATAAATGTGTCCAAGAAGTTTGTGATTGTGGAAAAGACTTTAGAGCAAGAGGCAAGCAGGATGCTGTGCTTCAGGTCCATGGTCCTGTCTGGAGGATTTGAGGTCGGTTGGAGATGAGCATCACAGAACAAGATGGCGGGGTGGGGTGGAATTTTGATCTGTAAGAACCTCTATCCTGAAATCTAGAGAATAGAGTCCTGCCACACCTGAAGAGGAATGTCTTCTACAACATTTCCCGTTACAGCAGCTCATTTGGCTTTTGGACAGTTCTAATATTAGATGTTCTAATCTTTCCATAAATGAAGTTCAATATTGGCTTCTCCACTATTTTCACCCATAGTTTCTAATGCTAAATCTAAACCTCTTCCACATGACAAGCCTTCACATGAAGATAGCAATAATAGCTCCCTCAAATCTCCATTGCCAGCTAAATTTCTCTCAATATTTCCTTTGTTTTTAAAACCCATACCTTTGTGGAAAGGAAACAAGACTGACAGTTGGTAGGGGAAAGGGCAACTGGGAGTGGCAGTTGGGTATTGTGACTAGTACTTCCTTCCTGCCGGGTGGGCTTGCTTCCTGGTGTTGGAGGAAGGAGCTTGTTCAGCCCAGTCTGGAGTGGCGTGCTTCTTCTTGGTTCAGCCCGAAGGTTCAGGCCCAATAGCTTCTGAAAGTTAGAACTGTTCTTGTTTGCTTTCTGTCTACTGCTAAGATTCAGAAATTGACAAAACTAGCACAGATGAAGGGAGTGGGAGAAACTCCACCAGCCTGTGAGGTCAGGCCTCAGCTCCAAAAGCTGAGACAGACTTCAACCTTATTTAGGGACCTCCCTTACCCCTCCTTCCTGATATCTCTCCAATCCCAATTGGTTATTAAACTTTATATTATTTGAATTCGCAGTCAGATGAGAGAACTATCCTTTCTGACCATAGAGGGAGCTGAACATCAGTTCAGTCATTCAACGACAAAGTCCTTATCGGACCCCTCCTGCTTCCTCAGCAAGGGGCATCTCTCTCCTTTGCCTCCCATTATCCCCATTTTTTCAATCCCCCCATCATCTTTTCCCGATAAATATTATGCCCTCTGTCTTTAGTATTTCTAAGGAGAGCAGCAAGGGCTAGGCAATGGGAGTTAAGTCACAGGGTCACAGCTAGGAAGTGTCTGAGGTCAAATTTGAACCCAGGACTCCCCATCTCTAGGCCTGGCTCTCAATCCCCTGAACCTGGTAGCTGCCCCCCTTATAATACATTCTTAATATCTACCTTGCTTCATCACGTAGCTGAGGCTAGTTTTTTTTCCAGGAAAAGTATTAAAACTGAGCAAGATTTCCTCAAGACTCATGAAATTAATTTCAAGCTATTGATGTTGCTTCCTGATGACCTGAGTGCAAATATGCCAAGAAATGAGCTTGATCTTGAGGCCTCTGACCCCAGCCCTGCAGAATGGCGGACACCAGGACAGGAAAGTTGTACTTGGCTGAAGTAAGGCTGTGTCTTCAGTGAATATCCTGCCTTTGCTCTGGATTTCCTTCCCAGCTATGACAATTTATTCCAATTCCAAGTCCAGGATGCCCTGGTCAGACCTGAGCAGATGTACCTTTAAGGGCAGTTACATTCATAGACAAACATGGCCCTCAAGTGGGTTCTAGCCAGTGCACAGCACGCTGGGACTTCCCTCCTTTCTTATAGATGAATTAGTGCAACCTACAAGCACATGAGTTTGTTGCGCAGGTTTTCTAGATGCCGCGACAGCATTTGGTTCCTATCCAACATCATCCAATGAAAAGCCCAGTTTTGTCCTGTGAATAGCTGTTTGTCCTCTCTACCGTGTCTCTAGCGAAGTTGTTGTCTTTGTGTTTGGGGGTTGTTTTAACCCAAGTGTATTAGTTACGTCTGTCCCTGCTTTATGAGGACGGACATATTTGAGGCTTCTCTGGCCAGGCTGGCCATGCCTCTAGGCCGTCAGATGTCCACTTGGGAAGCCCCCCTTCCTGCCTAATCCAAGTCACTGACAGAGCGGAGGATGAAGTCATGCAGTAAGTGGCTTGGGAAGGACCTTCTTTCATAGCCTGTGAAGCTATAGATGGCACATTTTCTATTCATTTCACAGATAAGGAAACCATTGAAAGACGGAGCCGTTTGCCCAGTTACACACCCAGTGAATGTCTGTGGCAGGCTTCTAGTTCCTATGATGACGTAAGAGATCACGAAGGGGTCCAACTCACCTGCAGTGAGTAACGATCACCCTAAAGACCTAAAGCACCGCAAGCTTCCTGCTCCCGTGCTGGCCTCTAGAAAGACAGCCAGAGATTGGCAGGGCCTGGGAGAGGAGCGGGAATCTCCCTCAGGCCAGAGGCATTCCCGGGCCACCAAAGTCTGCAGCAGCCTCCCCTGGTGGAGGCAAGCTTCGAAGATTTCGGAGTACAAGGCAATATTTGACCTCTCTTTGGTGCCCTTCCAGAATTTCTGCCACCCGAAAGATCTGTGCTCCCAACGCATTGGCCTGGGAACGAATGGTCCTGCGTGCCATGACGAGACCACCTCGGCTATTCTGGAATCCTATCAAAACCCTGAGATTCTCCGTTAGCCCGAGTCAGCAGAATGGGAAAAGCAAAGGCACCTCTACGTCCCCATCCCAACAACCCGACAAGGTCCATCCTCTCTTTCTGTCCCGTGATCCCTAGCCCTTCCCTTACACTCCCTGCGCACACACCTAATTAACAAGCCTGCCTGGGTCACAGAGCAAACCTGACCGGCATGTGTTCTCTCATTGGAGCCTCACAAAAACCCTACAGGGGAGTTACTAGTATTCCCCTCCTACGATTGAGAAAATCGAGGCTAGAGAAAAGCCAAGTGATCACACAGTCGCTGGCCGAGGCAAGACTCAAACTCAAATGACTTACTAATGAAGTGCAAATCCAAGTGTTCCACCATCCCGGCTTCCACCACCTTCAGGGCCCTTGGGACCGACCCTTTCTGCCAGGGGACACCCCCACAGTTGAGAGCTGGGCAGCAGGTGAACACCAAAGGTGGAAGAGCAGCCCTGAAAAGGGCTCGGCGAACCTTCGCACCAGGGTGGCCATCCTCTGTGAGCGCCCCCTGCACCCCACTTAGAGCTCCTCCAGACATGGACAGCCATCGGGCCCATCCCGGGTCACCAGTCATCTTGACTCTTGTCTCGCCACGGCACGCTGAGCGATTCAGAAAGTGAGTCTAGAGTGAGGCTGGTGATTTGGGGCGTCTCCACCTGGCTTCAATCCAATTCACAGTCAAGTCATGCATCACCATGATGGCATCACCTCTCCCAGGAAGGATGAACAAAAATGAAGTGCAGCTCTCTATCCAGGCAGAAAGTGACTACCTAGTGCAGGCACTTGTGAGAGGGGAAAGGAGTCCACCTTTCACTGTCCCTTTGCTGAACCCAAGGATCAAAACCAGCCAAGAGCTTCGGTCCCCTTGGGTCATGCATCCATTGCCTGGAATTGTCCACATGAGGGAGCAGCAACTAAGGGAACTCCATCTGCTTCAATAGCTCCCCTTCCCAGTCTCCATTCCAAATCACCAGCTTGCTCATCAGCTTCTCAGCCTGCCGGAGGAACCTGCTTTATTTCCCCCAACTATAATTGCCAGAGATCCATGGAATGCAGGCTCGATATTCGAAAAACTGTAAACACAATAAAACAAAAAATAATAAAAATCACATGATTTAATAATAGCTGGAGAAAAACTTTTGACCAAATGCAACAATTTGTGATTGAAAAAAAAAGCAGAGGAACATCGGTGCCTTCTTATCATGTAAATATCATCTGTCTAAATCAAAAGCCAACATTATCTGTAACATAGAAATACTACAGACCTTTTAGAGTAGAGCAAGAAGGTTGATTATGGCAATTATTTGATATGGTTTCAACAATAAGAAGAAAAATTGTGAACCCATAAAAACTAATTTGACTGGTACAGCTCCCAGGCGCCATCCCCAATTCAAAGGATGCATGTATCATCCAAAGGACCAGAAATGACTCCCGTCCTGACTCTCAGTTCCTTGCTTGGAATGTTGAACCTTAATATATAGATCTGGTCCCCAACATCTTGTGACACGAATACAAAGATACGGGGGGCAGGGCTTGGTCAGTCTTAATATAAAGAAATCCTGAGGAAAGTAATCCAGAAAATTAGGCATGAGACAGGACTGGGTTAAACTAGAAAATCAACACGAGCAGGACCCAGGCTGAGAGGGGCAGGTCACCTTTAGAGTGGATCACAGGGGAACCCCAAACTCCTCAGAGGAAGAAGACAAAGACAAGGAAAAAGAAGAACTAGCTTTAGCAGGATTAAGCTCAGAGGGAAACCACCAACCTCAAACCCTTCTGTCCCTACATCCTTCTGAGGTCCGGGAAGAGGACAAACCCCAGGCAGCTTCCTTCTATTCTGACCTCACCCTTTTTGAATAAGACAGACAAGAAGAGGAGTGGGATTTGGTCATAGGTCATACTCCACAGCCATTATTTAACAACCAATTGGGAAACTAGACATTTTCTAGATTTCCTAAATACAGGAGCCCAAATTATTGTAGCACCAAAACGCCCATATTCTAGGGGCAACATAATTCCTCTGAGCAGTCTCAAACTCTCTCTCAGTTCCATGAGGTCAGTGGAAAAGGCTAGTATTTCTAGAATACAGTATTTAGTGACTATTTGTAGTCAACTTGCCATTGTTGTTGTTTTTAAACCCTTATCTTCCATCTTAGAATCAATACTATGTATTGGTTCCAAATCCGAAGAGGGCTAGGCAAGGTGGGGTTAAGTGACTATCCAGGGTCATATTGCTAGGAAGTATCTGAGGCTAGTTTTGAACCCAGGACTTCCCATCTCTGGATCTGGTTCTCAATCCACTGAGCCACTCAGCAGCTTCCACTAAAACAAGTTATGAACAAAGCTGCATCCATTTTTGCCAGACATTGTGACTATGATTGAAACTCTAGAGGCCATATCCAGTGAATGGTGTACTATATAGACCTGATCAATACCTTCTTTTGTATTCCCTAAAATGACAAAGACACAAAGGAATAATAAAATAGTGGAGGAATTCCATGGGAACTGGAATGACCTCCAGGAAATGATGCAGAGTGAGAGGAGCTGAACCAGGAGAACATTGTATACAGAAACGGATACATTGTAGCACAATCGAATGTAATTGACTTCTCCATTAGTGGCAATGCAGTGATCCTGAACCACTCGGAGGGATTTACAATAAAGAACACTATCGACATTCTGAGGAAAAACTGTGGGAGCAGAAATACAGAAGAAAAACAACTGCTTGATCACATGGGTCGAGGGGATTTGATTGGGGATGTAGACTCTAAATGAACATTCTAGTGCAAACACCAACAACATGTGTAAAAATAGAGATTTTGAACCCTAGACTTCAATCCCCAGAAATCCTTGGTATTTCCCAGAATTCCCTATAATGTCACTGGAGTCCTCACATTGGTGAGATCACAATTGATATTTAACTGGCAGTAACACCTCCCACGGGCTCTTCCATTGTAATGATGTAGCAAGTATAGTTGTAGTAAACTAAGCCTGGGGATTTTGAATGGGCTAATCAGCTATGGGCATGTGGTTTTTAATTTGTATCTTCTTTATTCCTTGATTTCTAATAATCCTTAATAAACCTATCTATCTATCTGCCAGGTCTCTGGCCTTTTGGATGATATTGGATGGCAAAAACTGGACTCCATTTGGGAGATTGTTTCCTTCTTGTTCTTTCCCCTTAATAAATCCCAATATAACAGTTTTTGCCAGAGCCAGCTAAGTTTATATTGTTAATTGTATATTATTAGCTCTAGTAAAGTAACCTTAGGAAGTTCAGTTGAGCCAACATTCCAAACCCCCTCTGAGGAGGAAGGCCCAGAAGAATTCTGAGAGCTTGGATTGCCTAGAGGAGTCATTCTGACTGCACCATGTGCTCCAGCAGTCATCTTGGAGTGGCCATTTTGGAAAAACTGGTTTTTGTATTTTTGAAAATTGTAACAACCTGTTCAGTTTATGTATAAAGGACATTGTCATAACACTGTATTTAATTCTTCGGTAATAATGGAAGTAAACATGTTTTCAGGCATGTTAAGCAATATGTTGTTTAATGTTGTGGGAACAGATAATGTATATTCCTTATGGTATACTTGTAAGTTTCCCAAACTTTTGTCACCTCATATTTGAAATGGAATGTATGAAACCTGTAATGAATATTAAGTTAATTGATGTAATGGCCTCTGTTCCCCTTACTGTAATCTGTGGGTTTGTCTTGTATAAGTCTCTTCTGCTTCTGTGTGTTTGTGGAAATTGGCTAAAAGTATTAATTGCTTGGTTTAAAAAAGTTTCTGAATTGAAAATTATGGTAATACACATGAAACAGCAACTTGATACGATGGAAAATTTTATGAACAACATAACTATAAACCTGGGATATGGAAACATTGCTGATAATGATAACAGCAATATTAGCAATAATGGTAAAAGGCTAAACAGGTTGGAACAGGAAGAAACAACTGGAATAGTGAATCTATGTCCCCTTAGAGACTTGCCAGTGGTGACAAAGAATGAGGTACATAAAGTGAGAACTCATAAAAGATTTTCCCCAAAGGACCTTGAATCTATTAAAAGAAAAACTCCAAATTTTAGTGATGATCCCAATAAAGTTATTAAGGAGATGTGAAGGGCAATTGAATTGTATGACCCTGATTTTAATGATTTTGCTCTCCTAATGAAAGAGGTCCTAACTAAGAGAGAAAAAAATAAGTTCCTAGAAGAGACAAGATCAGACCCTCTGTTGCAATCATGACCAGAGAATTTAAAACTAGATGCTGCAGACGATGGGGTATATGAGATACTTATTGAATCAAGAGACTCAATACTGGAAGTCATGGGGAAATATACAAAGAGGCCCAATGCTTGGTCCAAGGTTGAGATCATAAAACAGAAAGTGTCTGAAGCACCTGCGGTTTTCCTGGAAAGGATAACCGAGGCAGCTGAAACTCTAATGGGAATGGATACACTCAATGAAGTACCCATTGCCCACAGCAAGCATATATTTGTGAAAAATGCAGTACCAGGTGTAAGACAATTCTTTAAATCTAATTATTCAGAAAGAGCTTGATCTGGAGGAATTAAGGAGAAAGGCTACATATTTAACTAATGATACAGAAGAAAAAAACTGATGACAGAAATTCCATTGTAGATGATTTAAAAAGAAAACTAAGAGAAGCTGAATTAAAAGCAAAGGAAGGTGAAATTAAGGAAGTAAAGGCAGTAGCTGCTTTGAGATCTGTGCAGCCAAGGTATAATAATAGTAACTATAGGCCTAATGAAAGGAGATCAGGTCCTAGGCTCTGTTTCCTTTGTGACTGGAACAGACATCTGTACAGTAATGCAGATTCAGAAATCAAATCAGAAGGCAAATTAATAGGGATGGTGATTTTAATAGAAAATATAATAATAACTGAGGTAACAATTAAAATAATTATAATAACAACAGATTGAATAACAATAATAATAATAATCAAAACAGATATGTTAATCAATGTCAAAATGCCTGCTGCCAGGGCCAACAAAAACCAGATCTAGATACTATGCAATCATGGGTAAATTCTGGAGCTAGACCAAAGTACAGCCAGGTAGTAAAAGATGACCAGAGTAAGGGAGCCTATAGCTTATGAAGGTTTCCCCTAGAACATATGAAATTGAATCAGGAAATGAGTGTGGTATAAATGACAATGAGTTAAGGGTAAATGAAACTGAGAGTAATGAAAATAAAGTAGATGGTACAAATGAATTAATTGAATCAAAGGAGGATATAATTAGTGTAAATAATTGTACAGAGAAAGAACATTGTAATATAAAGTTAATAGAAAATCCTAATGAATATACAATAAGAGAAATTAATGAAGAATATAAACTAAATAATAATAATGAAATTGTACATGAGAACAATGATACCAAGATGGAGACTATAAGGACCAATGAGAGTAATATAAAAACTGATGATACAAAATCCTGGGAAAGTCATGTAATTCAAGCAGATGTAGGCTTGGATGGACAAGAAATGACTAAAATGTGTACTGATGTTACTGTGCTTGCACCAATTCTTGAAACCTTCCAACCTCCAAATAGCTCTGAACCCTATTGTTTCTGTAATACTAGGGGATCAGATATATGATCTTTTGGTGGATATTTGAGGCAGTTAATCAGTTTTACAAAGTCTTCCTAAAGATTGTAAAGCTGTTGGTACTATAGAAGTGATTGGAACTACTGGAAAGCCACAGAGAGTAGCAAAATTACAACCTAAAATGATAACTCTAGGTCCTTTATCTGTGGAACATGAATTTCTTTGTAGGCCAGAATGTTCAATGAACCTTCTTGGGAGAGATTTACTTTGTAAATTATGATCAACAATTCAATGTACAGATACTGGGGATATATTACAATTCCCAGAAGAATCTCTGAAAGCTTTTCCATTGCTGTTCTTAGATTCAGTCAGGGTAGAGAATGAGTTGGATTCCATCTATCCTATTCCTGAGGATATACCAGAAGATTTATGGGCAAAGTCTTCCACAGATATAGGCCTATTGAAATCAGCTGCTCCAGTAACAGTGAGAACCAAGGAAGGAGCAGTTCCTTGTGTTCCTCAATACCCTTTGAGTAAAGAAGCTATAGAAGGGATAAGATCTATCATTGAGTCCCCAATTCAACAAGGGATCATAATACTGTGCTTCTCAAAATACAACATGCCCATACTTCCAATAAAAAAACAAAAGCTATATCAAGATGGCAAAATCGTCTACAGATTCATCCAGGATTTGAGAGCTGTAAATGATCATGTAATAAAGACACATCCTATAGTACCAAGCCTAGCTTCTACAATCTCATCCATTCCAAATCAAGCAAGATATTTCACCATGGTAGATTTATGTTCAGTGTTTTTCTTGATTCCTATTCACAAGGCATCTCAAAAAATATTTGCTTTTACATGGGAGAAAACACAGAGGAATTGGATGCATCTTCCACAAGGATTCTGTGATAGCCTGAGTCAATTCTCACAAATTTTGAACAGAGACCTTAAAATAATAACATTCAATGAGAGTTAAATAGTGCATTTTGTTGATTAAATCCTCCTAGCATCTCCATCTGCTAAAGTATGTTTAAGAGATAGCAAAATTCTTTTGATTGAATTATATAAATGTGGACACAAAAACTCTAAGACAAAACTTCAGTGGGTATTGCCTCTCATTGAATAGCTTGGTTTTGTGTTGTCAGAGGGTTCTAGTAGTATCACTAAGAAAAGAATAGCTGATGTCCAGAAACTGAGCGCACCTAAGACCAAGAAGCAACTCAGAGCTCTTCTTGGAACAACTGGTTTTTGTAGACAATGAATACCTGGTTATAGTGAAATTACTAAATGTTTAACAGACATAACCAGGAATACAGAACCAGAACCTCTGAAACTCAAACCTGAACATCCGCAAGCCTTAAGGAAGCTTAAGGAAGTGATTTTATCTGCACCACCTCTTGGAATCCCAGACAAAACTAAACCTTTTCCATTATTTGTGAATGAGACCAAAGGAGTTACATCTGACACTGACTTTAGGACAAAGTTATCATCCAATTGGATAATATAGTTGTCTGCTAGATCCAATTGCTGCAGGTAAAGTTCCTTATCTAAGGAGTGTAGCAGCTGTAGCTGTGTTAGTTCAGAAGTCATCAAATTTAGTTTTGGGATGACAATTGACGGTATTTTGTTCACATAAAATAGAAGCACTAATGATGAAATTTTGTACTCAAGCTTATTCTAACCAACGAATATCTAAGTATGAGATTATAATTCTACGTAGTGAAAACATTGAGTTGAAGAGATGTAGTGTATTAAATCCAGCTACACTTCTTCCTGATTTGCCAAATAACAGTGAACCATTACATGAATGTGTAGAAGTAGTAGATCTAGTGGATATGCCAAGGATGGATTTAAAAGACACTCCAATCAAAAATCCAGATTTGCTTTTATTCACAGATGGTTCTTCATATTTGTATAATGGAATTCATTGTACAGGTATTGCATTGTCACAGAATTTTTGACACTGTGGTATAGATGATTACCTAATAACCTTAGTGCTCAATGTGCAGAGCTGGTCGCTTTAAAGCAAGCATGTCTTCTGGCTGATGGTAAAAGCACAAATGTATATACAGACTCCTATTACGGTTTTTCAGTGTGTCATGCTACAGAAAAGATCTGGAAACAACAAGGTTTATTACGGTATCAAGAAAACCAATTGCTCATGCAGAAATAATAACTGAGTTGTTGGATGCTATCCAGAAGCCTAAGCAGCTAGCAGTAATTCATTGTAGAAGTCATACTAATAGCAGAGTTTCAGTTGCTAAAGGAAATCATAGAGCTGATATAACTGCGAAATTTGTTGCCAAAAATGCTCCAGTGTATGTCATGAACCTATCAACTATAGAATCTGATGATCTAGAAAAAGCTTACATAGACTCAGAAATACAAAAATGGAAGGAGAAGTTTGGAGCAAGAAAAGAACATGGTATATGGTTAGCAGATACTGGAAAGTCTCTGTTACCAAAAGACCTCTATACCTATTTGTGTCAAGCCATCCACACAAAAGGTCATTTTGGTATTGAAGCTGTAATTGACACCATAAAGAGACAATGGGTTGCTCCTGGAATAAGTAGCAAATAAGATCTGCTCAAGCTGTTCTATTTGCCAAAAATTCAATCAAGGGGCATTCAGAAAGAAAAGTTTAGGTGGTTGACCTTTAACATATTGTCCATTTGAGAGTCTGCAGATTGATTACATCAGCATGCCAAAAACTGGAAGATACAAGTTTTGCTTGGTAATTGTTGACAGATTGACCAAATGGCCCGAAGCTTTTCCATCAAATACAAATAGCTTTGTGGTGAAAGTGTTGATTAAGGAAATTATACCTAGATATGGAGTACCACTAACCATAGACTCTGATAAGGGATCGCATTTCACTCAAGACATCCTGAAAAGAGTCTATGAGAATCAAGGGATAACACCGAAATATCACATTACTTATTACCCACAAAGTTCAGGGCAAGTGGAGCATGTAAATAGGGAACTAAAGACTATGGTGGGGAAGATCTGTACTGAAACTCATCTCAAATGGCCAGATTCTTCCCATAGCTTTGTTTTACCTACTTACAAGACCAAGAGCAGATTTACATATTCCTATGAAATACTCTTTGGATATTCTCCACTACAGGCAAAAACTTATAAGACAGTCTATTCATCTCTCTTAGGAGGAGATTGTCAACTTGCTTCCTACTTAAGTGCTTTCTGATGAAGACTAAAAGAATTAGATGATAATGGGAGTATTAATTCAAACTGGTCCTTTGGATTATTCTCTGCATAATTACAAACCAGGAGATATGGTATATGTAAAAAAATTTGCTAAGACATCAGAAACACAAGAAAGTTGTTTAGGTCCTGTGTCAAGGAAGTTTAAAAAAAAAAAGATTCCAAAGATTATAAATACTGGTACTTATGGGCATATCATTTTGATAAATCGACCATCCCTTCCAGTGAGGAAACCATTCTTTCTTTGCAACCAAACCATTCTAGTTTAACTCCTTCAGTGAAATCTAGCAAGAAACATGCTCTGTCATCCCACCTGACCTATGAGGAGGTTTCTTCTCATACTGACCCAAACCAGGACTTAAACCCCTCAGCTCCTCTCCCTGTCAGACCTCACTCATCCCCCACTCCTCCCATCTCCTTTCCTCCCAATCTACCTCTCTACCCTCCTTTGCCCACCCATCTTCCCTATCCCCACCCATACCATCCCTACTTCCATCCTTTTCCACACTTTCCTTCCTACCCACCTTTCTATGGTGCCTCCAGATCTCACCCATCCTACTCCTCTCCACCTTGCCCCCAACCCCACCCCTCTTCCTCTCCAACCCACCCTGAGCCCTTCCCCATTCCTCTCCACCCAACCCCTGATCCTTTCACTCTGCCTCCCCACCTGCTGACCAGCTCTATTCCACCACTCCACCCCCTTCCCCTACCAGACTCACTACAACCCGCTGCATTGAACTCCAGAACACAGGCCAAGCCTGTTTCCACAGCATGCCAACAGCAGTTGCCACAGGTGATTCAAATAAAGGTCTTTTCCCTCTAAGAGTTGCCCCTACATATAACAGACGTGGAGATTTAGTAAACATTAGACATCATACACGCTTTTCTCCTCAGGACATTGAGAGATACAAAGAAAAAACACCTTCATATGAAGCTGAGCCTGTGGTAGTGATAAATAAGTTTGAAATCATTTTTCACACATATAATCCCACATGGTTTGATGTAGAAGATTTGCTCCAGGCCTTGCTAACAGAAAGGGAAAGAAATAAAATTCTTTCTCTTGTTAATCAGGCCCAAGGAGAGGGAACAGCTCATTGGCCAACTGAAGATCCCAAATGGGACCCAAATTCAGAGCAAGATTACTTACAACTATGCCAGGCTAGAAATGCATTGATAAAAGCTATGAGAGACTGTTCTGAGAGGCCCGGTACATGGACAAAATTTGAAAATCTTAAGCAAGAAAATGGCAAAAATCCTGCCCAATTTATGGATAGACTTATTGAGCTGGAAGTAAGATATATTGAGCTTGATCTAGATAGGGAACGGGACCTTAGACAAATCAGAATGCAATTTGTGAAAAACAGTTGTAATGTAGTTAGGAATTATTTTATGACTAGCTGGCCAAATTGGCCTATTATGGACCTTGAACAATAAATTTAAAAAAAGAGTAGCAGTTTATGCTTTTGAGGGACATAAGGAAAAGGAGAAGGAAAACACTGATTTAGTGGAAGCATTAAGGAAGGAAACAAAGGAATTGACTTCTAAACAGGGTAAGAAGGATAAAGAGAATGCTACTTTACTAGAGACATTGAGGAAGGAAATAAAAGAATTAACTGAAACAGTTGGAAAGGTAAAGCAAGGAGACATTATAGCTCCCTTACAAGAATCCACAAAACAACTACTAACATCTATTTTTGTGGAAAGGTTCGTCATGTGATTATGAGTAGTAAGAAGAGGAATCAGGAGAATAAGAATAGAAGTTTCAGGAATAGTAATATTAATAGGAGAAATAGTTATTCAAATGAGGAAAATCAAAACTCACACCCAAACACCTGTACTCAATGTGCCAGAGGTGTAGACAAAGGGATTGTGATGACTGATGATACTTGGGAGAGGAAGGAACCTCAAAGAGTCTGGAAGTGAATTTTTAAGCCTTTTCAGACCTAATTGACTTATTGGTGTTAACTGTTTTAGTTTGTTCCCCTCCCCAGAATGAAGAAGTCTCTATAACTCAATTCTAAATCTGACGTATGTAATTTAATGTTAACTGATTTATGAGTTATCAAAATTGAAATACTCTGTTAAATGTTCTTAATTTGTACCTACCCTTTGACTATGATTGTACTGTAGAAGAATATCTTTGTAAAAAGCCCATAAACAGCATTTTGTTCCTTTTTTTGGCTTTGCTAATTGTCACACAGACCTAATGGATGAATTCCATCAAATTGGTTTCAACCTGTGTACAAGTTTTGGAGAATTTAATTATCTGATAATTTAAATTTATTTTTATGAGTATTCAAACATGGTTTTCAGATATCTGGAAGCATCCCTACTGTTGACTGATCATTCATTTGCCTGCTTCTTGAGCTGTTTGTAATAAGAGGTAAGGGTTTATTTATAGATGAAGTAAAGTGTACTGGCATTGTTGTATTTTCCCATCTATGCATTTATTGTAAATATAATGGATGACATACCTGGAGTGATGATCACTTTTTAGTCCTCAGCTCCATGTGAAAATGGTTGGGAGACATTGGACAGCTCTGTTACACTGCTACAGTCTCATACCAAGAGGGAGGGAGGTGACCAAGTGGCTTAGTTACCCTGTGATGTGTTATAATCTCATCCGGGAGATAGGAATGATTTTTCCTGTGAAGCCTTGTAGCTTTGAAATGGATTTATTATATTTGTAACTCTTCATAAACTGTACAGAGGTTTTTCTGGGTTTTCTCTTCCATCAAATTTTGGAATGATGGTAATAATAGACTTTGTTAAAAATATCTGCCAAAAGGGGGCAGCTGGGTGGTAGCTCAGTGGATTGAGAACAAGGCCTAGAGACGGGAGGTTCTAGGTTCAAATTCTCAGACACTTCCCAGCTGTGTGACCCTGGGCAAGTCACTTGACCCCCATTGCCTAGCCCTTACCTTCTGCCTTGGAGCCAATACACAGTATTGACTTCAAGACAGAAGGTTTTAATAAAAAAAAATATATCTGCCAAAGTTGAAAAATTGGCTAAATATGAAGAAATTGTGACAAATATTCATGATTTCAAAGGTTTTTTACATGTCACACAGCAAGTCATATGAATCCTAATGATAGTGGGTATGATTGATTGCTATTATCCTTAAATGGGCTCTTATTATTTTGGGGGATTTGGGTACTTTTTATAATCTGTATTAGTTATTGTAGTACTGTTGTTAAAAGGTTTTACCTGGTGAAAAAATTATGTACACTCACACTATGGATCCTGGACAAGTTAAAAGTGATATACATTTCATTTTTGAGTGAGCACCTTTTGTGTTGTGCCTCTGCTTGACTAACACATTGTCACATGAAATGTAACTATGAAATTATAATTTTTAAATTATTTTTTCTTTATGTTCATAATAGGATATTTGATTTTTTCTTTCTTTTTTCCTAACCTTGGTGATACTTGAAGTACATGAGATCAATATTATTTTTTTTACTTGAAGGATAAAGTTTAAAGTATCTATTAGCCCTAGTAATATGCACACCCAAAATGCTTTCAACTATGGAAACCTGCTATTTATTGATAAATATTATGGGACTTTGTTTAATGATTATGTCTGATTCCAGGAGAAGGGAAAAAAAGAGCCAATATACAGTGCCAAGTAGCACAAGGTCAGAACAGACCAAATCCAATCCAGGTAGGATTGTTGAACTTCTATGCCAATACGAAAGGACTTGAACCTAGTGTGCGAATCAAGGTTGCGGCACTTGACATAGGTTAAGATGCAGGACTCCTTGTACCACACTCCATGTGCAATATTATGACTCAAGTACCTCAGTTTGGCTATCATCCTATCTCTGACAGTGATGATAAAATCAGACCAGGGAATGATTTTCCCATTTGCTGCTGAAACTTAGACCTTTCTCTCTTATAGTTTGGCAATTTTCTGTAGTCCTGGCTGCAAATGGATAAAGTACTATATTGCTACTATTGTCCTACAGGCTTATGGGACACAAGTCACTTTAATTGGGCCTCGCTGTGATTCAAGGACCTGTTACAGGTTTAGTTTTTTTTTTTTACTCAGAATTTTATACACCTAAGATTTTTATTTTATTTTTATACAGAATTTAATTTTTACTCTTTTCTTTGGGATTTTTCTGGGTGCTTTGTTTTTGCTTTGTTTTTCTTTTGACAATCTTTTCATATACCTCATAACTCAGTCATGTATCCCAGTGTGATTCTAGTGTTGATCAATATCCTCCTGGGGGGGGGGTGTAATTATACTAAAAATCCAAGGTTTAAAATGTTTTTTGGAGAAATTTCAGGAAAAGGAACTTGCCAAAACCCAAAATCAAGAAAGCGGATCCTTTTGGAGAAAGTGCTATAAAGATGCCTGAAGAAGCCACACACTGCATCAAAAGATCCAGAATTAACTTTGAGATATAATGAACTGAATTGAAGGAGTTGAACATACTTATTCTGAATGTAAACTCTTATGCTAAAGGGGACCACCCCATAATTGGCATTTTGTCAAAGCCTCTGTCAATCAGTTTTTGCATTTTACTCCCATCTCTAACTATTGTAACTCCATCTTAGAAAAATGCAATATTGTATTTTTAGTGCTGTATTCTAAGTATTTGTACTTTTAGCTAGAAGGTAGTTAGAATTATAAGATAGTTATATTTAAATGATCCATTGGGGAAATGGGTCTCCCAAATGATCACAGGGGGATTGTGTCAAGGAAGTTTTATCCCCTCTCTTTCCTGAATAATCTGTCTATCAAACATTCCTGATGTACCACAGTTGTGCCAGTGTTGTGTCGGTGTACATTCTGAACATCAATAAAAGTTAAGGTATGGGGCAGAATCAGGGGAACCATGGGAGAACCATGGGAGAATTGAAAGGGAGAACAGAGAAGAGACAGAGCCGGCAGGTGAGGGAGGAATGAGGAAGAGACTGGCAGATTTGGCACCACATAGTCAGGTTACTTATAGGAATGTTGTCTACCCTTCCAATAAACTTTATAAAATATATATGGGTAGAAATATTTATTTTAATCATTATAATCTTTACACTATTGTGTTAGTTTCTCCATCTTCAGTAAAAGTTTTGAGTAGAGATTCATGGTATCATTGATCACATATAAAATTAGCACATTGTATTAATAATGCAAATGTACAAATCATTGAAGAAGTGATTGCAGAAAGTTAGAATCATCAGTCAAATTGAGTCTGCAGTCAAAAAGATCAGTAAGGAGAGGACCAGCCCAGTGGAAGAGGATAGAAGAGGACAATGCAGATGAAGAGGAGAATCCAGAAATAAATGGACATTGTTAAAAGACTGAAAATTTATAAATTTAAAGACTTTGGGAAATTTGCAATGAAGAAGATTACAGAATTAATGGGCTAATGAATTAATTCTTTGGGGTAATGTATTATAGTACAAAGCAACATAGCTTTTATTCATATACAAACACAAATATATTTACTACTATGGAATTTCAGAACAATAATACTTCAAGCAAGAGGAGATGAGAAGAGAAGAAAAGATCCCAAGTATTGGTAAGTATATTGCAAACAAGAGTAACATAAAACTAACATAACAGTAACACTGACATTAAAATGCCAAAACAACATAACATAGCAAAAGTAACAACATAACAAAACATACACATGGTTAGGTTACATTGAATCACTACTTAAATGAGTGAAACAATCCATCGTTAGGGTACTAACCATGCTATACTTAGCTATAGATAAGTTAGTTACTAACAAAATGTAGTTAGATACTTAGATTTAGTTTAAGTATAGAAATCTAGTTAGACAGAAGAATTTTGAAGATAGGGATTAGTTAGGTAGGATTAAGTAATAAGATAAGAAAATTAGATTCTGACTTGTACTATATCATACATTACACAACGCAAAAAACAAATGACATCACATAGCAAACAAAATTTTAAATAAATATGTAAATATATGTAAATAGGATATAGAATAGGATTGTAAATTAATTGTATTATAGTGTGTGTATATGTATGTAACATATATGTAAATATTAAGTGTACATGAGTGTATATATGTTGGGGAAACTTAATTGTTTTTAGCTTAGATAAGTTAGGTTTAAGATAGGTTTATAGGAATTAGGTTTTGGGATTAATTATAATAATTTTCCTTACCCTTTAACCTTCTTTCTCTATCAACCTTCCCAAAAATAAACCTGAATTTTATGTTTCCTTCTTGTTCTTTCCCCTAACAAATCCCAATATAACAATAGTCACTCCTATCCCCCACCCTGAAACCAAAGCAAATATCATGGTCCTTGAAAAGAATATCTGCCTTTACCTTGGCTATTCTGATTTCATTTTTCTCTGCATCATTGTACTCAATTTTTCTGGATAGGTTTTTTTTTTTTTCATTGAAATCTTCGCTCCTTTACCTTCTGAAAGAAATTGTATTCCAGGCTCTCTGCTTTCTTTACAGGGGTGGCTTAAAAATCCTGTGTGATTCTGACTGTGACTCCATAGTATTTGAATTCATTCTGTCCATCTGCTTGCAATATTTTCTTGACTTGACTTGAGAGAGCTAGATTTTAGCTCTGATGTTCCTGGCAGTTTTCATTTGGGGATATTTTTTAGGAGGTGATTGATGGATTCTTCCCATTTCTACTTTTCCTTCTGGTTCTAAGATATCTGGGCAGTTAACCTTTTTAATTTCATGAAATATGATGTCTAGGATTTTTTTTGAGCATGAGTTTCATAGTCCAATAATTCTTAAATTAGCTTTCCTCTATCTATTTTCCAGGTCAGTTGTTTTTTCCATGTGATATTTGACATTTTCTTCTATTTTTTTTCCATTTGTTTGGTTTTGTTTCATTATTTCTTACTATCTTATGGAGTCATTAGCTTCCACTTGACCAGTTTTAATTCTTAAGCAGCTATTTTCCTCTGAAAGATTCCATATTTCTTTTATCATTTGGTCAATTTTGATTTTTAAGGAATTATTTCCTTCAGTATTTTTATATTGTACTTTATTTTTCCTTCACTTTATTTTTTTTACACTTTTCCCAGTTATAAATAAAAAGAATTTTAACATTCACTAAAATTTTTTTTAGTTCTAAATTCTCTCCCCTCTCTTATCTCCCTCCTCTTTCAGAAGGCAAGCACTTGGATATAGATTATACATGTTCAGTTATGTGAAACATATTTCCATATTAGCCAAGTTGCAAAAGAAAACAGATAAATAAAAAACAAAAGCCCAGGGGAAATTAAAGTTTAAAAAGTATACTTCAATTTTCATCCAGATTTCATCAGTTCTTTCTCTGGAAGTGGATAGCATTTTCATCACAAGTTCTTTGAATTGTCTTGGATCACTGTATTACTAAGAATTGCTAAGTCATTCACATTTGATCATATAATATTCCTTTTACTGTGTACAATATTTTCCTGGTTTTGCTTGTTTCACTTTGTATTAGTTCATATAAATCTTTCTAGGTTTTTTTGAAATCACCCTGCTCATCATTTCTTAGAGCATAATAGAATTCCTTCACAAATCATATACCATTATTTATTTAACCATTCTAGATTGATGGGCACTCCCTCAGTTTCCAATTCTTTGCCACTGTAACAGTTAAAATTTGGGGGAGACCAAGGCAGGTAGAAATTAGTTTCTCTCTGCGATAATATTTGCTAATGGTTTGTAAGAATTAAAAAATTAATCTAATAATAGAAATTATATTTTACAGAGGTTTACTAAAGATGATTAGAAATCAAGGAATAAAGAGGATACAAAATAAAAACCATGTGCCCATGGCTGGTTAGCCATTTTTAGCTATCCTCACTCACCACCATCTCTGCTGATTATACATCAGAGAAAGGAGGAGCTTCAGCACCCACGCCCTTTATACTCTGTCTATAGGAAGTATGTAATGACAGGAAGTCAGTGGGCTCTTGGGATATGTAGTTCTTTTTTAGAGTAACAAATTTTCAATTATACAGGTTTTAGATATAGTACTTATTTTAAGGTCCATTTATTATATTATTTGGAGTGTTTTTAATAAGAATGAGTTTTGGATTCTAGCAATACTATTGAAAACTAGGGGGAAATTTTCTTAGGGAATGTCTCTGACCAAGGCCTCATTTCTCAAATATATAAAGAACTGAGTCAACTTTATAAGAATGAAAAGCATTCTTTAATTGACAAATGGTCACAGGATATGAACAGGCAGTTCTAAGATGTAGAAATCAAAACTACCTTTAGTCATATGAAAAAAAAATGCTCCAAATCACTAGGAATTAGAGAAAATAAAATTAAAACAACTCTGAGAGTACTACCTCAACCTATCAGACTGGCTAACATGACAAAAAATGAAAATGCTAAATGTTAGCGGGGATGTGGAAAAATTGAGACACCAATATGCTGTTGGCGGAGTTATGAACTGATACAACCATTCTGGAAAGAAATCTATAACTATGCCCCAAAGGCCATAAAACTGTATTCCCTTCAACCCACCAATACCGCTGCTAGGTCTGTATACCAAAGAGATTAAAGAGAGGGGGAAAGGACAGACATACAAAAATATTTATAGCAGCAAATTTTGTAGAAGGAAAGAACTGGAAACTGAAGGGATATCCACCAGTTGGGGAATGGATAAACAAGTTGCCGTATGTGATTGCTATCATGCCCTAAGAAATGAAAAACATTCCAAAAAACCTGCAAAGACTTCTATGAAGTGATGCAAAGCTAAGTGAGCAAGACTAAGAGAATGTTATAGTAACAACAATAGTGTCAATGATCAATTGTGAATGACTTAACTATTATCAATGAGGCAAAGAGCCAGAACAACTCCAAGGTACTCATGATGAAAAAATATATCCACCGCAATAGAAGGAACAGATGAAGTCTGAATGCATATTGAAGCATACCATTCTTCACTTTATTTCCTCTGTGAATTTTTCTCAGTTGTTCTTGTTGTTACTGGGTACAACATTCTCCTGGTTCTGTTCCCTTCACTTTGCATCACTTCATAGAAGTCTTTCCAGGTGTTTCTGAAAGCATCTTCTCTGTCATTTCTTATGGCACAATAGTATTTCATTAGAACTTTATATCACAACTTGTTTGGCCATTCTCCAATTGATATCCCTTGAGGATGATGTCTTGACCCCTGTGAAATGGATTAAAGAGAGGTAGAGTTACACAAAATTGTCATCCATGACTCTCTTCCAGTGTCATCCAAGTCACTACAAGACAAAAGTCAGGGTGCCTGGTGATGGTCCAGGATGCAGCTTAATATCTTTGATATCTGACCAAGCTTTAAGCACTCACTACACAGTTCTGGCTTCAGCTGCTTTCATGACCATTAGAACAAAATATTTTCATCTGTGCATTCCACTTGCCCCATTAGATTGTGAGCTTCTAAAGGGAAAGAATTTTTTTGTTTGTTTCTTTCTGTATCCCCAGAACATAGGACAGTGCCTAGCCTATAGTGAGTGCCTAATAAATGTTGGTTGATTGATTGACCAATGGTCAAATTGAACAAGGAATAGGTCAACTAGTTACATCTGGTGTATATTTCCATGGCAGAGATTTGGTTTCTGAGGAGCCTGGATTCAAAATGTCTTTCAACTTATGATGAAAAATGCTATCTGAGAAAACTGATGGAGTCAGAACGCAGAATGGACCATACTATTTTTTGAACTTTATTTTCTTTTTTTTTTAACATGTTTTATTCCACAACATGAGCAATATGGAGATATGTTTTGCCTGCCATCATATGAACAATCTACATCAAATTGCTGTCTCAAGAAGTGAGAGGAAGAAATGGAGGGAGAGAATCTGGAACTCAAATTTTTAGAAAACTAATGTTTTAAATTGTTTTACATGTAATAGAAACAAAAAACATTGAAAGATTAAAAAACATTTTTTTAATTGCCTTTCCAACCTTGGCCCAGTGCATGAGAGACAATTATAATCCTGATAATAATCCACTGTGTGCTGCAATGCATCCAGAGCCAGATCAGATTCCTTCACCTTCTACCTTAGTCATGCCCTGGACAGGAGAGCTTTTATTCTGGACAATGAGGCTCCGGCATGGGATGGGAAGTGAATTGTAAACCAGTGAAAACCAGTTTGACTGGTCTAGCTACAGCCCAGTTCCAGCTCCAATCCCTACAATGCACATATGATCCAGACCCTTCCTCCAAACTCCTTGCTAGATGGTGCCATTAGAGTTAGATTCCCTAAATCCCTGCCCCTTATTCCTCATTCTTTATTAGGTAATTTAGAAAATGTTTCACTATAGATAGATAGATATAGATATAGATGATATAGAGATATGGATGGTTTTCTACTGGTTCATTACTAAAACTATATAAGTTTATGAGGGTGGATTCTTCCCTTCTCCTTTCACCCACAAGAGACTGCTTACTGAGATTATCCTAATCGGCATCTAGACATTTTTTCATTAGTTCCCTTGATATTTTAAATCTTTTGTTCTTCCAAATGAACTTAGTTATAATTTTTTCTAATTCTATAAAAAAATTTTTTGGTAGTTCAATGGGTATGGCACTAAATAAGTAGATTAATTTGGGTAGGATTGTCATTTTTATTATGTTAGCTCATCCTACTCATGAGGAATCCATGTTTTTCCAATTGTTTAAATCTAGTTTTAATTGTATGGAGAGTGTTTTGTAGTTGTGTTCATCTAGTTCCTGTGTTTGTCTCAGCAGATAGATTCCAAAATATTTCAAATTGTCTAAGATTTAATTTTAAATTAAGTTATTTAATTTAAATGGAATTTTAAAATTTAATTTCAGTTTATAATTTCATTTTAAATTTTATGAATTTAAATTAAATTTAAATGGAATTTCTCTTTGTAACTCTTGCTGCTAAGTTTTGTTGGAAATATATAGAAATGTTGATGATTTATATAGGTTTATTTTGTATCCTATAACTTTGCTAATCAACTTTGTGATTATTTCCACTAGCTTTTTAGTTCATTTTATAGGATTCTTTAAGTAGACCATCATATCATGTGCAAAGAGTGATAGTTTAGTCTCCTCATTGCCTACTTTAATCCCTTCAGTTTCTTTTTCTTCCTTAATTGCAACTGCTAGCATTTCTAGTAGAATATTAAATAATAGAGATGATAATGGGTGTCCTTGCTTCACTCCTAATCTTATTGGGAAGGCTTCTAATTTATCCCCCGTGGAGATGATACTTGCTGATGGCTTTAAATATATACTGTTTATTATTTTATGGAAAGGTTCATTTATTCCTATACTTTCTAGTGTTTTCAATAGGAATAAGTGTTGTATTTTGTCAAAGGCTTTTTCTACATCTATTGAGATGATTATCTCAATATTGTAAACCTTAAAATTTCTTAGACTTGCGAATGTTGGAAATTTCACCATTGGAATGTGAACCCCATTGGCAAGGGAGGTTCCTCCTCCTCCCTTCTTAAGATTACTTTAGGACAGAAACCTTTTGCTGAACAATGGAAAGGGCTGCAGCATAGATCAAAATTTAATTATTCCAATCTCCACCCTACTCAGGTGTAGCATCCCAAGCATATTCACATCTATGAAATATAGATGACTGTATGGCTACTGTGTCTCCAAGCATAAGGTTATACCAATGAGGCTTGTGAATGTAACCTTGAACTGGCCATGTGGCCCTTGGCTAAGACAAACTCATTAGCATGCTCGGAGTCAATTCCCCGGGAAAGCGCTGTTTGCAATCTACACGCCCAAAGGTGTTCCCTCTACCTTGCCACCCAATCTTAATTGTCTATACTTTGTGATGTGGTTACTACGTCCTTGGGAGTACCGCCCAAGCAGGACATGAATAAATTCAGAGGCAATCCCATGAACTTCCTCTTGGCCTTTCTCCCTTCCATGGAGCTCCACTGGGCTCCTCAATGACTATGTCTCTCTCTTCTTGACCTTCTCCTTCCCCGAGGCTGTAATCATCTCGGCCTGCATTCTCTATCTTAATCTCCTCAAACACCTTGTATTCCATTATCCTCATTTTCCGCCTTAAGGAAAATCATAGGGGTTGCCTGCCCTATCCAATCACTGATTTGTCCCTGTCTTTCATTTCCACCCTGGTTCTCGGTTCCTACCTCTCCTCGGGTCCCATCACAAAGGTGAGCCCCTTCCCTTGTGGGACCCTGCTGGTCAGGAAGTCCATAAGTGACACCCCACATCAGGGTAACAGGATTTAGGAAGGGCTGTAGCAAAGGATCAAGATTTAATTATTTGAGAATATGACCTTCAACAGACATGTGCAAAGCCACAGACCTCTGGGCGGTCCTGGATTAAGCTAGAGCCACCATTGGCACAGGGAAGACATGGACAGTGATTGGTAGATGTGAGAACTGAGGGGAGGGAACTTGGATGGTTTCCTTAAAGATAGGGGGTCTGAGGACTAGGGTGGTGGGAGAGGTTTTGCTCTGAGAGGTTGTGTTCTGAGAAGCTTGCTCTGAAGGAAGCTGGAGGTGGAGGCCCCTGAGACTATTTCTCCATTTTGGTCACGTGAGTGATAGGGACTGATCTCTTTTCTTTGCCTCAGCTATCTAAGGGCTTGGGCCTTTTGGCCCAACCTAAACAGAAGGGGTATTTAAGCCCTATTCCCTTCTCTCCCCTTTCTCTCTCCCTCTCTCTCTCTATCTCTAATACCTTTCTTCCTCCTGTTTGTAATTAAACTCCATAAAAGGTTGACTGCTGACTTGAGTTTTCATTTAGGAATTACATAACTGAATTCCTTGGCAACCTTAAATTAATATATATCAGTCTTTTAAAGTGATTTCCTTGTCACAATATGTGATTTCTGTTGGTTTGGTTATTGATATGGTCGATTATATGGATGGTTTTCCTAATATTAAGCCATCCTTGCATTCCTAGCATAAATCCCACTTGGACATAGTGAATAATCTCTAAAGATTAAATTTAATGTTTGGATGCAGTTTATTTACCAAAATAGAGGGGAAACAATAAAGTAGAGAAATGTGAAAGAGGTTAGAGAAAATATCTATACTAGTCCTCAGCCAAGAGGTCTGGTAGTGAGTAATCACATGGCCTCCCCCAAGATGGAAGCTAGTCTCCTAGGAAACCAGGAAGGGAGTATTGACTGGGAAAAAACACAGAACTATTAAATAGTCAAAATCACTCTTTAATCAAGGGCAAAAGGGGTTCAGCGCTAGTAGTCCTTGACAACAGAGCTGCACGCCACATGTGACTGCAGAGAGTCCGAGGATTGAACTCTGGCTGCTCTGGTCACTGACCCCTGGGGGTGCCACTGTGCTAGATGGATTCCAGGGAACAAAAGATTTTGGGGAACCTCTATACTATTTGGGGAGTCCAGGGACAGGGAAAGGTGATTGACATTGCTATATCTACAAGGAAATGGGAGTGTTCAAATTGACAGGATACAATCAAGCCTGGGAAAGGAATCATAGCTAGAGGCTGGGTGTAAGAGAAGGGGCTACTTACAATGGATACTAAAGGATGGTTCTTGCCCAGGTATGGTTCTTGGGAAAGGGTCTCTGATTAAATAGGGAGATTACCTAAAACAAAGAGGGTCCTTAGCCTATGCTTAATCTCACCCAACTAGGATTTTCATTCCACTGAGGGTCCCCCACTCAGTCTGAAACTGCTAGCCTGGGATTCTCTTCAGGGTAGATTCCCATGGGTAAAGGGAACAAGTACAAACTTTGGGGTCTCCAACCCATAAGCTAGTTATAGGATTCCAGGAAGAATCTCTGAGCTGAGCCACTGAGGGTTCAGCTCTGGTCCGGTCAGACAGCATTCCAATGCATAATTTATGAGCAGGCCATGTGGTCTTTGTTTGAAAAGAGCCAGCTGAACTTACCACGCCTCTAGTTTGTAAGTCATTAATTTGTCAAGCCAATGTAAATCCACTATATGCATTATCTACCTCTGACATCATTATCTCAATAAATATGGAGGAAGGATGCCATTTTCCCTCTCCTTTCCTTTTTTCTCTCTCTCTTACCTGCTTGCTGGCCACATGGATCACTCCTGTTATGGAGATCCAGTGTGCCTCTAAAGATCTTCTTTCTTTATTCTCTTTCTTCTTCTCACCTCACTCCTGATTCCTAATTCATGCATTCTTGGTTATTTTTATCTTCCTTCATTGTATGCCCTACAAAGGAAGATAAATGGAACATGCGTCCTTCCTGAACAGTACCTGATCTGTGTGTGTGTCTCACTCAGTTTCTCTAAACTCCCTCTCTCTGGCTTCAGTTCTCCTCCTCAAAGATCGTAATCCTTTTAGTTGCTCCTTTTCATGCAGTAGTTGCTGGTAAATTGCTGTACTAGTCCTAAAACTCGGGGTTCACCAGATCCCACAAGGCCACAAGTTTGGGGTTCCTAGATTCCATGTTGACAGGAGTCAGTCTTTTCACTCACCCAACTAAATAGTCCAGGAATCAGAGTCTAAGTTGAAGTCAGGATCCATGCTACAGTCTCCAATGAAGTTCCCTTGAAGACTATCTCCAGAAGACACTCTCCAGGAGACTCAACTTCACCAGATTGCCACGCTTTTATGGTGGTTTCCTATCCCTGCCCCTCTTCACAGGAGCCAATCACAGTTTCCAAAATTGTCACACATTCCATCCTCTGAAGGTAGCAACTCTTATCAAAGGCCTCTGAAGGTCAATTTCTCATCAAAAAAAGTTTATCATTTCTGAGGGTATAAACTCTTAAAAGAATTCACAAGTTTCTGACAATTAGAGTTAGAAAAGGGGGTGGAGCTCTTCCAAATATCTTCTTGGCTTCTCACCTCCTCCTAGGTGACTTGACTTAGGAGTAAGAGTTTGTGGACTTCCCTTGCTTTGGGGTTAAGTATGAGTGTATTTGCTTTTGTTGATTAATTCAAAAGAAGACAAAAAAGAGTTAATCTTGTCTTCAATCTAGTGAGGTACTAAGTAAGGGTACTTAAGTTATTGTTATTCCAAAGTGTTAACTCCAACTAGGCAAAGAGAACAAAGGATTCCCTTTTCACAAGTGCAAACTCAAAATATACTAAGAGAACCAAGAATTTCCTTTCAAACCCTCATGATAATTTGCTGTAGTCTTTTTGCTAGTATTTTATTTAAGATTTTTGCATCTATGTTCATTAAGGAGATTGGTGGGGGAAATGCACAGTTGGATACAGAAATGCATTTTATTAAAAAAATTAGGAAGGAAAGAGAAGAAGAGAGAAGGATGAATTAGAGAGAAATAGAGTAGATTAAGGGAGGGATTAGTACTAAGTAAAACAAACTTTGGCTAAGGATATGCTATACACAAATATTTTTATGTAGTTGAGCAGGGAATAGAGCAATGGACCTGAAATCAGGAAAGCTTAAATTCAAATTCAGCCTCAGATATGTACTCACTGTGTGAGCCTGAGAAAATCACTTATCCTTTTTGTCTCAGATTCCTCATCTGTAAAATGGGAATAATAGCACCTACCTACCAGGAATGTTGTGAGGAACAAATGAGATAATCACTGAAAAGCACTTATGTGCCTAGCACTGTATAGATGGTAGTTATTATTATAATATTGTTACTATGCTAGTGCCATGCTTGAAAACTGATTCCATTCAAATTGTCTTACTAAGATTCTGATGATCATTTGGCAAGATGAAGTACTGAGGTCCTTTCTCAAGCCAAACTGCCAAGCATTCCGAGTTTACTGCAGAGAGTGCCACTCCAGAGACTGGCCTACTAGTTTGAATACTTTTCAACACTTGTTTGTCTAAGACTATTTTATGGAAAACACACACAAGGCAAGTGCTGGCACAGAGTTAGAGGAAGTGATACAAGGACACTTCTCAAAGTCTCTCTAAAGATTTTTGGTATCTGTTGTGAGACATGAGAGGCTCTGATACTAGAAGGATCCAGCATAACATTCCAGGAGAATTGCAGTAGCTCCAAAGTAACGTGAGATGCACACATTTAACGACATCTCCATCCCAAATGTCCATATGGGCTATTTGTGCCCAATCTGTGGCTGAGCAGTCTTTTGAGTTTGTATTGTTCTGATTGGCCATAATCAGACAGACACACTGTACATTGACTCCAAAACAGTGATGCCATTTTGGTCCTCTTCCAGTAAGAACAACGAGAAACAATTACTTTCATCTATCAGTCAGATGAAGTAGGGAATCAATAAGCTTTTGCACTCAATATTAAAGAATACTTTATCAAGCCATGAATTCCTATTATATTATGATGATGATGATTAAGCTTGTCAAGATTTTACATAGATTAAAAAGATCTACTTTTTTCAGTCTTTTTTTGTTCTTTTTTTCCTGGTATTTATGTATAACATTTTTTCTCCAATTTTGGTATCTTCTTTACTTTTAGATACTTTATGATATAATCCATCAATGAGGGCACTGATGGAAATACTACCTGGCTAAACATAAAAGATTTTGTAAACTTAATATTGACTTCAACTATCATTGATTGTAACTTTCTCTACAACTGACTTTATAAACCCAATAACTAATTTGAATTTAATTAGGGATACCACAGACAAAACAAAGTGCATTATTTTTTCTGGTTTATTCCGTGGCTGAGTCACTGTAGCCCAGTGTTCTCATAGCCAGAAAGCAGTGAGAACCCAGTTACCCAGATAGCTTTATAGGATCTAGAAATAAAAGGGACCTTAGTAATCATATTTTCAAATCCTTCATTTAACAAACTAAGAAAATGAGATCCAAAGAAAAGAAATAATTTGTCCAGTCACAAGGGTGATTTTGAACAAAGTAAAGCAGAGATTAAAAATTAATTTCTTTAATTTTAGATCTAGAGTTCTTTCCACTACAAGTACTACACCAAGAACTACAGAGTTCTTTTTTTCTTGAAGCCTATTTTCCCTTCTTCCCTCTACACATGAAAGCCTAGAATATCTATTTATTCATTTATTTAGGATTTTTTTGCTGGAAAATATTTTTATTTTATTTTTATTATTCTTGTATTTATTTTGAATATTTTTTCCATGATTATATGATTCGTTTTTCCCTCCCCTCTTGGAATCGATGAATCATTGAACCTATTTCCATAGTATTACTTGCAATAGAGTGATCATTTAAAGCCCAAATGCCCAATCACATACCCATTGAACCATGTTTCAATCATATGTTTTTCTTCTGCGGTTCTACCCCCACAATTCTTTCTCTGGATGTGGAGAGCATCTTCCTCATAAGTCCCTCAGAATTGTCCTGGGTCACTGCATTGCTGCTAGTAGAGAAGCCCATTACACTGGATTGTGCCACCGTGTGGCGGTCTCTGTGTACACTGTTCTCCTGGTTCTGCTCATTTGGCTCTGTGTCAGTTCCTGGAGGTCTTGGGTTACTTCCGCCATTTCTAGTTGCCCCCCAGCTTGATTCCGCAGGGACTCGCTCACCCAGCGCTCATTCCCTACTCCCATGGTTTTTGTGCCTCTGTCCTCCAGGTGTCTCTCCTGAGCAGCACAGAAATAATTTCCTAGTAAACGTGATTTGGGGTTAGAAGAGGGCATTTATTTGGCTCTCTACTTGCTACATCTCGAGCTAAGGGCACCGTTAAATCCGTAAATTGCTTTATTCTTCAAGAAGTTTCCCAGCTCTGGCTGGTAGGAAATGAAGAGGCAGGTGGGGGAGGGAACAGCCCGGGAATTGGCAAACAGCCCATAAAAGCAGTTGTGAACATTCCCAGGCCTTGGGACCTGCGTGGAGAACAAGAGAAGCACGTCAATTCGCAAATATTGCAGGAACTACGGAACCCGAAACTTCGGGCGCAGGAAACCGGGTTACTCTCTAATCTGTGATTGGCTGATCACGCCCCCCCACGCCCCCAGCTCCCAGCAAATCGGCTTTCTTTCATTATCCTACCGGGACAATTGATCTGGGGAGGAGTTTGGACCCGATTCCTCCTTTTGCCTTCGGACTTCGGCGAGTCCGCGTTGGGGCGGAAGCTGTGGGGCTAACTCGAATCCCTACCTCTTCTCCTCTTCTTTTTGCTGCTGGCTTGAAGGAGACTTTTTTCCTTCCCGACAACTTTGGCCGGACTTCAACTCAAGTAAGTGTAACTGTTCCTACTTGGACGTCGCTCGCCTTCCTCTCCATTTGGGGTTCTGAGGGTGTCTCGGAACTTTCTAGCTCCGAGATGGATGGATGACTGAAAGGGTGGCCCACGGCCGGTAGGTAGTCCAGGTAGTGCCATATCGCCCAATATTGCATCATCTTCATCCCGGTGGATGTAGCTCTTGCCGAAGGTAAGTGGAAGCATGGCACTCCTGCAGGCGACCTGCATTCTCTTCTTCCCCTCCCCATCCCTTTGCTCGGCTTTTTGTTTGCTGCGAGTCCGGGACACATTATGGCAAGGATGCTGGCGAACGCTGAAACAATGTTTGGTTTTCCGTGCTTTCCTCGGCTAAAGTTTCCATTTCTTTAACCCAGTGACTGAGGGAGGGGCTGTTTTTAGTTGTGCACATGGTTGGAAGGGGCCAACATGTACAATTGTTTGCCCACGCTAAATAAGACGCTGGGGCGACCCTTCTGGGACAAGTTAGTTCTGAGAAAGTAGGCTGCTTGTGGGCAGAACTGTAGCTGAAGATCCCACGTGCGAGCCCTTTATCCCGTTCTTTGGGAAGGAACTAGTTAGAACGACGAGAAGCTGGATTTTTGGCCTCCCGGGAATTTATTGGCAGTGTGGTGTTTCCCATTTATAATTAAAATAATCGGATAAAGGAGGTTTCCTCTCGTCCAAGATTTCTCTTCCTGGCCACACAATTTAGTCGTTTTTCTCTAATTTTCCCCCATGGTTACACGATTCTCGTTGTCTCCCTCCCCTCTTCAGTTTAGTCTTTTTAGGATCCTTTGTTTGGAGACTTTGAAAGAAGAAATGAAGGCAATATTATGATGTTGGCTTTTATGGGGTTTTTAAGTTCCGAGAAAGACTCCGAAATTTGTTCTTTAGAAATCAAAAGTTGCCCCCTGGAGACTTGTGCCCCCCTGAAGAAGCCAAGAAAATGGGTTTGCTTGACTTCCCCGCCAACCCCACCACAATCTTCCTTCTGCTCCCCACTTATATTTTCAAATGTTTCATCGCTTTTTTCTTTTCTTTGCTGTATTCTTCATCTCTTCAAAGTAAAATCAAACAAAACATATCCATGCTTTTTGTTGGGAAAATGTATGTTTCTTTTTCCTTCATCTCTGTTATATCACTTTTGTGTCAATTGATTGAAAACTTAATTTGAGTTTTTTGACCTCATCTTGATTATTACATTGTTAGAATTTTTTAAGTCTTTCAGAGTTGTTTTCCTTCTAGTGTTGTGGTCTTTGTTTAAATTGTTCTCTTCTTTGGGATCATTTCATTTTGAGTCTTTTCATGCAAGCCTTTCCAGGTTCTTCTGGACCCATCCCTCAGGTCATTTCTTGAGGCACAATAATATTCCACTGCTTTCCTATACCATAATTGTTCAACTCCTCCTCAATTGATTGGCATCCATTTTGTTTCCAGTTACTTGCTGTAATAAATATGTATGTGTGTGTATATATATTTGCACCTACAGATCCTTTCCCTTTATTTTTTTTTATCTTTTTGTGGGTACCAGCCTAGCAGTGATGTACCTTGACTCAAAGAATATGCACAATTTAGTGCCTTTTGGGGTCTAGTTCTAAATTCTAGAATAGATGGACCAATTCCCAACTCTACTGGCAGTGTTCTTACCAACCTATGTAAAGTCACAGAGAAAGTGGCGAGTTTGTGTTGGAAATGTCAAATACCAAATAACACCACAAGAAATGAAGGGATGGCGTTTTCACAGGCAGGAGAAGACCTATTGACGTGGTCGGCATCAGACTGCTAAACTTGGGAAAGCAAAGTTCAGAATGAGGGAGAAGAAATGAGAATAATGGTAAAAGATAGAGCAGATAATGGAAATAAAATAAAAACAGGACATGGACAATCCCAAGAACTTCAACACAGACTCAGGAGTTTAACCAATACAAATTAAGGATCTCACCAAAGAGCTTAAGAAGGGATTGAATTGGTGAACCCTTGTTGGCCACATGGAAAGAAATGTTTGCCAAAGGCAACGCTGCATTAGAATACAAAGGCATTTGTGAAATCCTGTGAAGAAGGATGATGGCCAGTTGTGAGCGGTAGGATTTCATAAAGCATAGAGAAACAGTTATAGGTAAAATCCGTTCAAACAAAGCTTTGCCAGAAATTCGACTAAGTAGATTCATCTCAAGGGTATTAGAGGATAAAAATTGAAGGCAAACAAAGAAGAAAAATGTCAAAGAGTCATAAAAATCCTTATAATAAACTTTTCTTACTCAAGAACACGGGAAACCAGGGCAGCTAGGTGGCTTGGTGGAAAGAGCCAGGCCTGGGTTCAAATCTGGCCTAAGGTACTTCCTCCTGGCAAGTCACTTAACCCCCTTTACCCCTCATCCTCCTTCTAAGATAGAAAGTAAAAGTTTAAATTAAAAAAAATAAGTGAAACCATAGCACAGTCGTTGATGTGCACATAGTAGATGTAGAAATGAAACTAAAGAGAATCAAGATGGGAAATCAGCTAAATGTAACCAATTGTACATAAAGGAGATGTAAAGGGACACAATTGTGAGAATGATGAAGGACAAATTTAAAAGAAAAAATTTTCAAGACTTAAGAATTCTGATCAAAACAATTAACACATTTCCAGAGGACTTACGGTAAAGCATGTTCCCCATTTACTAAGGGAAGACATGAACTCACCATTCTGTCCCCCATCGTGGTGTTTCCTGCATGCTGTCCTCGCCTCTAATTGTTAGGATCCCCAACTTCCTTAAAAACAACTCAAAAATGTAAATTCCTATTTCCAGCTTTTCCTGATATTCCCATTAGCTTGGGGTTTACCTTAAATATACTTTGTAATTAACTCTGTGTATGCAGAATTCCCCTGATAGAATGTAAACCTCTTGAAGGCAGAGATTGTTTCATTTTGGTTTTGGATCTCTAATTCCTAGCACCATGCTTGGAACATAGTAGGTGCTTAACAGATGCTTGTGTGTTGATTAATGAATTATATCTTGGTCATCTTTCCAAGGCAGCTCTTTACTTGATGGCTGGGAGACCATAGACAAGTTATTTAACTTCCTAAAGCCTCAGTTTACCCATATATAGAGTGGATAACGATATTTGTCTTCCCTACCTTTCCATGTTGTTTTGATGAAAGTGTTTTACAACCTTAACACACAACATCAATGTGATATTATTTGTGCTTATTTCTCTGACCATCTGCTAAAAATAGAAGAAAGATATATCTTACATACGGTCTGTCTTTGTTCTGCTGATACCGTCGTTTGCAGATTTTTCTCTCTGTATCCAGTTCATGTACCTTTCTATCCTTTATCATTCCCTGATTCAGTCCCAGAAGCTACTCTCTGTGTCATCCTGAAGTTAGATAATTCCTCTTTTGAGGCTTTGCTTTCCTTATTTGGGTAACTGTGATGCAGGATGGTGGGTACTCAGTTTGTTTTCCAGGTGACTGGAAGGCAGACTGGCAGGGGAACCAAATTAAACATAATGGAAAAATGTTTAACAAAGTAAATAAAATATGATCTACTGTGGATAATGCTAATTTGTGGTTTTCTAAGTAAATATGTGGCCTTTAGGTTGAATTTGACACCACTGACATGTGTGTAATTAATTTCTCTACCCTAAAACTCCAATTCCCAGCATCCCATGTTCCTTCTCATGTTACGTGCTGACATAGAGAGGATATAAATTTGGTGTAGTCCCACCTCTCTCTCTCTCTCTCTTACTGTGATCCCATTTGGTGGAGGTGGTGTGAGATGAGTGGCAGGAGAATCTACTCACGGGGCCTTATATTTTGTTAGATAATTACCTTTTCATTCCTTTACTTCAAGTGATTATTAATAAACTTTATAAAACAGAATACTTGGAGTATTGGACATTAATTTAAATCCTACACATGACACTGCCCATTTGACTCATTTTCTACTTGAAAGCCTACAGAAAAAGTCATTTGTTGGCCAACAAAGAAATGCAGTACATGATTGGAGCACCAAGTAGCATGACCTCAAGCTACCAGCTAAGCAGTCAGTGCTCATCTGTTGGATTTCTTTTCTTTTTTCTTTACTTAAAATTTATTTATTTAATTAATTTAGACTATTTTCCCGTGGTTCCATGATCCATATTCTTTCCCTTCCCTTCTCCCTCTCCCCTCCCATGGCCAATGAGCAGTTCAATCTGTTGGATTTCTTAAAGACGATGGTATCACCACTGCTCATTAGAGAACACCAACCTCCAAGCTCTGAGACTTTTCCCACTCTCCCACTATTCACAGGTCAGTAGGCCTGGCAGTCTGGGCCTAGCACTGACTCACTGTTTCAGTGTTGATTTTGGAGCATGTGGAGGAAAAACAAACAATGAAATATTGTTCTTGTGAACCATCAGGTATTATTGTACTATGTAGGTCAAAGTGGCCCAGCTATTACTTGCTCACCACCCTCCACCACCTCTTTTGGAATCTCCTGAGGCCATGCCTCAAGTCAACAAAAACTCATTAAACACTTGCAATTTGCCAGGACTGTGCTTAGCACTGGGAATAAAAATACAAAGAAAAAAGAAGGAGATTTGACTCTGATTGGGGAAAGATAACTCAGAGAAGGAAGCTGGGAGGAGTGGAGAAGGAGGCACCTGCTTTGGGGCATGGTGGAGCAGCCAGATAAGTCAGAAGCAGAGACACTCCAGAGGAGTGAGAGGGAGAGCATGATTAGCTTAGGCACTTCCTGGAAAAATGGAAATTCTGGGAGGAACTCATCAACTGGAGGAAGGGACCAAAGGACTGAGAGATCTTCCAGGGTAAGAAAGCTAGAGGGGAATAAACATCTTCTAGGATGAGAAAACTACTGGGTAATGATAAAGAAAGAATCTAGTCAGGAGTGGGAACATAACTGGCCTCAATACTTCTTTAAAATTCAGGTTTTCCTAGGAGGCAGCTGGGTGCCTCAGTGGATTGAGAGCCAGGCCTAGAGACGGGACGTCCTGGGTTCAAATCTGGCCTCAGACACTTCCCAGCTGTGTGACCCTGGGCAAGTCACTTGACCCCCATTGGCTAACCCTTACCGCTCTTCTGAAGTAGAACGAATACACAGTATTGATTCCAAGATGGAAGGGAAGGGAAGGAAGGAAAGAAGGAAGGAAGGAAGGAAGGAAGGAAGGAAGGAAGGAAGGAAGGAAGGAAGGAAGGAAGAAAGAAAGAAAGAAAGAAAGAAAGAAAGAAAGAAAGATAGAAAGATAGAAAGATAGAAAGATAGATAGAAAGATAGAAAGATAGATAGAAAGATAGATAGAAAGATAGATAGATAGATGCAGATTTTCACAGGAATTTAACCAATCAAGGCAGGACCTCCTTAGCATATAAACTTTTTGGTCACTACTCTTCTATGCCCTTTCTCTTTTCTCTCGTTCTCTCTCTCTCTCTCTCTCTCTCTCTCTCTCTCTCTCTCTCTCATTCCCCCCCCCCTCTTTTATTATCATTGGAAGCTAGAGATTTACCTTGTGACATCTCGTTATAACAATTAGCTCACTTTTTAGTCTTGGCTCCATATACTGGTTCCATGTCTTAACTCATTTACAAAATTCATATCAGATAAAATTTTATTTTTATATTATTTATATATTAAAAATGAGATAAAATGTATTAATAATATTGTATTGCATTAATAATATTACATGGATAAAATAAGAATTAAAAAGTAAGGGAGAAAGGATAGGATTGATACAAAACGTAGAGATTTCCCATGGTAGAGTCCCAATATCAGGACAGAAGTTTAGCTAGCAAGGCGGGGGGTAAAGGGAAGGGATAAGGGAATCAAGAAGTAGGAGGGCATAATTAGGGGATAAGGAAAGACTTTGGGGAAAGGTACATAAAATAAGAATTAAAAGGTAAGGGAGAAAGGATAGGATTTTTTGTGTGTATTTTGTTTTTTTCCTGAGTTCTATGTCTTTATTTCAGTTCTTAGAGTCCAGAGTTGAATGTACTCCTGGGTCCCCAGCTCAAGTCCCAGTCTGTGATTGCCCTCAAGTACTCCATCCAGAGCCCACAGACAGTTCTGCTACTGCAGCTTCAATAGCCAATCCACCTTCTCCTGTGACAACAACCAGGGATTCTACTTTCCTGAAATGACCTTAGCTAACTGGGCTCCAGTCCCTCTTCAAACAGATTCTCCTCTCCAACTGCTGCCACATCAGACAGAACAGGTGTCCAGAACTAGTTTTTCTGGCCTCCAAAGTCCTTTCTTTGTTAGCAATGAGGCTCGAGTCCCTGCCCTTAGGGCCCGGTGTTGGCTGACTCTGAGATGTCCACTCCTTCAAATCCCCGGCCAAGGGATGCTAGATCTGAGGCTGGAGCAAACACAGCTGTTCCCAGGGTCCTCCATCTGCAGATCAGATTCCAGAGGTATCCTCCAGCTCAGCTGACAAAGTGAGGTTGCCAAGCTTGCCCTCCAAGGCCGCTTTATAGATTCCCTTTGTTTGCTCTGTTCCTGCTCCCAGGACTTACAGAGGTGAGTCTAAGGCCAAGGAAGTAAAAAATCTTCCTTTCTAATTTTCATTGGCTGTTCGGCTTCACCAAGGACTCCTGTCTTTTTTGCCCCTTTTAATGTTAATTTTATGGAGTTATTTTTTGGTTGTTTGTGGTTGGTTTTAGAAGGGTAAGAAAGCTTCACATCTTACTCTGTCATCTTCCCACAATTCATCTTCTTTTCTTTGTTTTGACACAGACCTACTCCTTCTGGTGGACCATTTCTTTTTCACCATATGGACATGACCATGAATTTTTATATGAAGTAAATTAGCATAAAGGAAAGAGCTTCTATAAAAGAGATAAGAAAATTAATTCTGTTTGTCAGACTTAAGAAGAGGAGTTTGGAGCAAGAGAAGACCTTTTGGAGCTTCCCTCAGCCCTTGACTAAGCAACTTTAAACCAGCATTAACCAACTAAACTTATGTCTGAGTTCTTTATTCCAGTATTCCTGCAGGGATCCAGAAGTCCACTGTGTTTTCTTCCCTTTCTATAGTAGTTCAGCTCTTCTTTGTCTGACTACCCATTGTCCCCTTGCCTATTACTTCTTCTCTAGTCAGCCAATCAAGTTTCAGGTATGGACTGATGCTACTGCCGTTGCTGTTAGTGTGCCTCTATATTCCTCTGATCTACAAATGCCAAAATGCTAGTCATTTCTCAAACTCTTCCTGCACTCTTTAGCTTTAAAATTGAATAAATCGCTGTTGGTTTTTCTTAGTGGTTCATATTTAGGAAATCTGTTGTCCGTGGAATTTTCACCAGCCACACCGTTTATTAAAAACACGGTAAAATGAAGAGCTAGAGTGGAACTGGCAAAGTAAGGCTAGTGAAGAGTTTGCTTTGTTTGATAGTCTTCTCCAGAACTATGGGTAAGATCAGGGGAAGGTTGTGTGCTATTTGTGTTGCCAAGACTGGGGCAACCAGAAAGGAAGCTGGAAAGGAGCAGAGTGGAACCAGCAGCCTGGCCTGATCTCCCCAGGGCTAAGCTTCCACGACACTGCCGTGCTAGTAGCCTCCCTCACCACTGCAGTGCCTTGAACCCTTATTCAGGGCCTTCATTTATGCCCTGCTGCTTTCTATATAAGCATTGGCATTTACGCCAACCAGCAGTCACCTCACACCACTGGCGAGGATTACAATTCTCTTCAAGGGCAAAAGAAAAGGAGCCTCCAGGAGGGTTTGTATACCCGAACAGAGCTTTCCTTTCCTTATGCCTCACGGGTCACTTTTCTCCCTCAGAAGTTACTAGAGGGGGCACCTAAATGGATCACCAGTTACAAATAAATATGGTACCCGTAATAAGAGCTTTTGGAGATCAGACGTGTGGGGGAAACTGCCTTTGTGGGCACGTCCCTATGAGGTATCCAGTTTGCTAGCATCAGTTCTGTACTATACTTCAACTGGAAGGAAGATTGTGGAATTGATTGGTAAATATTTTTTAATTCTTCTGAAGGAAAAGAACAGATGATAATTGCCTTTTTTTTTTAATCCATAACTTCTGTCTTAGAATCAATTCTGTGTATTGCTTCTAAGGCAGGAGAGAGGTAAGGGCTAGGCAATGGGGGTCAAGTGACCTGCTCAGTCACACAGCTAGGAAGTGTCTGAGGGCAGATTTGAACCCAGAACCTCCCGTCTCTAGGCCTGGCTCTCAATCCACTGACCAATTAGCTGCCCTGATCATTGACTTTGTAAAGAAAACACCTGGGACCTAGAAATTCTATTGCTGGGCATCTTCACCCAGGATGTCAAAGACTTAAAGAAGAGATTCCACATAGTGGCGCATTCATAACTGCACTTTTGTAGTCGTGAAGAATGTGAAACAGGAAGTGACCTAATGATTGAGGAATGACTGAACACATTTTGGAATGTTAACATGGAATTGTGCTATCAGTGATGAGGAATAAGAAAAATTATAAACAGAGGAAGGTCTATAAACTAAACCAGAAAAATAAAACAGAGATAACGAATGACAAGAACATCAACAAAAGAACACTAGAATGAACCCCAACTTTTGAGTTATGATGAATATTTGCCCAGAAGAGAGAAGGAGAGTTAGGAGAGAATATTTCCTAGGTAGTTGTTGCTTGTGATTCATTTTGCTTAACGGGTTTTCTTTGTTCTAAGGGAAGGCGGGCTGGGAATGCAGAAGGTGGAAAAAGGAATATACAGATATTAAAATAAATAATATAATATAAAATAATTAAAATAATGTCAAAAATAAGGGGCATTGCTAAAACTTTTCAAAGTACAAATAATTTATTTTCAGTGGAATGAATCTTAAACGGCATACTTGCTGCTTCTCCTTTTTGCCTTTAGCTTATTTATAGCATGCCTCACGAGTTTCCCCAGATTGAGAGAGAAAACGGCGTTTGCCCTCATCTCTCTAGCAACAGCATGGAGAATGTGGCCAAAGAGACATCCTCTAACTGTGGAAATAAGGTGGAGAAGGAGCGAAAGTGGATCCGGCCTGACAACCCCAGCAAGTGTACTTGGCAGCTAGGCAAGTCTCTTTCAGAATCTCCTCATCATCACGTCTCCTGGTAAGTGCTTTCTTTTTGAAAACTCTCCAAAGTGAGCCGTGCCACCATTTTAGTCCATAGCCATAGCTCAGAGGCTACGAGCAGCATCAAGTTGAGTCAACAAGCATTATGAAGGCTCTTACTTAGCACATGTGCTGTTCCATCCTCAGGGTTGGGAATGCTCATTCAAGCAAACAAACTAAAAAAAGGTCATGTCCCAAAGGAAAATGTTTAAAAAATGTCAACATAATTTTTAGCTAAGGTTAGGATTTTCTTCACATAGAAGAAGAAAGAAAGAAATGGTTTCTTTTAAAGAACTTGTTTGTTAATGATAAATGAGTTGCCAACTTGTCTTCTCCATATTTGTAAAATTTTATTATAAGATATAACTTTACAAAATAAGTGTACTTTGCTGACCCCTGCTCTAGGATAAAAAGCATTATGGTCATGGTGGGGGAAGAAGGCCGGAGTGTCAAGAGAGTTCCCTCCAAATACCTCCTGTTCCCTAAACATTTGTGCTCTGACCAGAAATGCAAATCAAATCAATGTCCAGAGAAATAAAAATTGTTGTGATTCAGTGAGTGATCATGAAGCAATTAAGAGAAAAGAGGCGTGCGTGCGTGCATGCGTCTGTATTTGTATTTGGGGATGAAAGGCTTTAGAAGTTAGGGCATGTAGATCTTAAAAACTACTCAGACTGTACCTTAGAAGATTTGGTTTAGCTATTCCCTTATTGTAACAATGGAGATACTTGGTCTAACAAGAATCAGGAATGCATTGGGAACTTTTAAAATTACACCACCCTAATTAGACATACTTTAGGGGAAGATAAAAGTTGTAAACTCCTGATTGAACAATGAAGTACTTAACTCATACTTTATAGTGAAGCTAGAACCTTAAGCTAGGTCTATTTTTAGATCTAATACAAAAAGGTGTTAAGTACCTGTAAAGGTTAAATTAGTACCTAAAAAGGTCAAGTAACTTACAAAAGGCAAGCTTAACAAAGAGGTGTGAAGTACTCTGAAGATATAATCTAACCAGAGAAGGTAAGAACCAAAGAAGGTGAGTACTAAGAATGGGCAGTCCTGGAAAAAAGTGTCTACTGTGATTGGTAGATGTGAAAATTTAGGGGAGGTGACATAAGAGGAAATTTCTTTAAAAGGAAGGGGTAAAAAGTCAGGAGGCAATTGATTTCAGAATTAAGTTAGATTCTGAACTGAGTTCAGAAAATTGAGTTGAGTGGAGGACTGGAACCCAACTTGGAGATGGTCTCGTGGTGAGTAATAAGACTGACTCCTCTTTCCCTTAGGCTCAGGGAGGCCACTTTGGCCTAGGCCTTTAACTACTGCTTGGCTCAGCCTGAGCCAGAGCAGTTTAAATTAATTCCTCTCTCTCTCTCTCTCTCTCTCTCTCTCTCTCTCTCTCTCTCTCTCTCTCTCTCTCTCTCTCTCTCTCTCCCCCCTTCCCTTAATTCCTTCTCTCTTTATTAATTAAATCTCCATAAATCCCCAGCTGACTTGGGTATTTTCATATTTGGGAATTTCCCATGGTGACCACTTATTTAGATTTTAAGTCAAAACACTAAAAATTATCCTTACAGGTATGACTAAAAAGGAGGAAGAGGAAGATATGATAATAGAATGTGGGGTTGAAAGACCTTGTTTTTAGTTCCTGTTAATCACGTACCAGCCATGTGACCTTAGATAAAGAACTTCATTTCAGGATCAAGAATCCCCTCTATAATATTCCCCCAATTATTGAGCTTTCTCTTGACTTTCTACATCCACAGTTAGGGTGTACAATGTGGCAAACGAGGCAACAAGAGACTGACAAGGAGCAAACAGACAGGCAGGAGAGCAAGAGAGATCATGGAAGTTCATTGTTTCAGATTCTGCAGAGATTCTCAAAGCTGAGTTAGAGACAATTGTTTGGGAAGAGGACTAAGGGATAAAAGGATTGGAGGAAGCAATAAATTGGGGGGGGAAATTTTTTATAACAATTTTATAACCTCTGACAAGGGTCTCATTTCTCAAATTTTATAAGGTGCTAAATCAATTGTATAAAAAATCAAGCCATTCCCCAACTGGCTTTGGGAGGAGGGAGGGAAGAGCTGGGAAGGGAAAGAAAATGAACTATGTAAACATGGAAACATATTTCAAAATAAAAAATGCTTTTAAAAAAAGAATTTGAGGTCCCAGGGAAGATCAAGACTATAGAGTCAGAAGTTTTAAAGCATAGGAAGAAATTAGGATAGAGATATTATGGTCAAGGGACATGAATAGGCAGTTTTCAGATAAAGAAATCAAACTATCAATAAACACATAAAAAAGTGCTCTAAATTTCTCGGAATTAGAGAAATGAAAATCAAAACAACTCTGAAGTACCACCTGATGCCTAGCAGATTGGCCAATATGACAGTAAAGAAAAGTGATAAATGTTGGAGGGGATGTGGTAAAATTGGGACACTAATACATTGCTGGTGGAGTTGTGAATTGAAACCATTCTGGAAGGCATTTTGGAATTATGTGCAAAGGACACTAAAAGAATGCCTGCCCTTTGATCCAGCCATAGCACTGCTGGGTTTGTACCCCAAAGAGATAATAAGGAAAAAGACATGTACAAGAATATTCATAGCTGCGCTCTTTGTGGTGGCAAAAAATTGGAAAATGAGGGGATGCCCTTCAATTGGGGAATGGCTGAACACATCATGGTGTCTGCTGGGGATGGAATACTATTGTGCTGTAAGGATTGATAATCTGGAGGATTTCTATATGAACTGGGAGAACCTCAAAGGACAAAGTGAAATGAGTAGAGGGAGAGGAACATTGTACACAGAAAGTAAAACATTGTAGAACAATCCAGTGTAATGGACTTTGCTACTAGTAGCAATGCAACAAGCCAGGCCATTCCTGAAGGACTTATGGAGAAGAATGTTATCCACATTGAGAGAAAGAACTGTGGGAGCAGAAATGCAAAAACAAAACCTATGACATCACTTACCACGTGTATACATGGGTATGTGATTTGAGGTTTAGGCTTTAAAAAAATCACTCGACGGCAACCATGAATAATATGGAAATAGATATAAAATGACACCATTTGTACAGCCCAGTGGAATTGCTTGTTGGCTCTGAAAGGGGGGAGGGAAAGAAAATGAATCATGGAAACATGGAAAAATATTTCAAAATAAAAAATGCTCATTAAAGAAAAGGATTTGAGGTCCCAGGGAAGAGCCAAGACTAGGGTCAGAAGTTTTAAAGCATAGGAAGAAATTAAATGATAAAGATTATGATCTAATAGAAAAGATTTCAGTCAATCAACAAGTAATCATTAAATCTTTACTATGTGATCGGCACTATCCTACAATGTGCTAGAAATACACAGAAAAGCTATTTTCGCTAGATCCAGTGGGCTCTTTTTTCTTTTTCCTGATTATTTGCACAAATTGGTCTTTTCAGGACAAAGACACCTAAAATCATTCCTGATATTTTGAAGAAAATTGGGGATACGCCAATGGTCAGAATCAATAAGATTGGGAAGAACTTTGGACTGAAATGTGAACTTTGTAAGTATCTAAACATTTTAAGAGGTGTTGAAAACTTATTATGGTCTAGGAATATTCCATACAAGCAGTGTCTTTGTAATGGTTTTTAAATGTTATAACCAAATCTTCATGGTACAGACAAAACCTTGGAATCGAATTTGACACTCTTGAATAAAATAGACATTTTCCTAGACAAAGTAGAACAGAAGAAAACTGCATATGAAACCACAAATCTCACTATATAGTCTGGTTTCCCTTTTAATTACATAATAATTTTAATATGTAACATTCAAAGCTGCCCTGCTTCAACAAGCCTTTATTAAGTGCCTACTGTGTGCCACACACTTTTTTTTCTTTTTTCTTTTTTAATCTTACTTTCTTTCTTAGAATAGATACTAGGGATTGGTTCCAAGGCAGAAAAGTTGTAAGGGCTGGGCAATTGAGTTTAAGTGACTTGCCCAGAGTCACACATCTAGGAAATGTCTTGAGTCCAGATTTGAACCCGGGACCTCCTATTTCTAGATCTGGTTTTCAATCCACTGGACCATGTACATCCCTCAGATACTTTCTGATGTGCGGAGAGTACAAGTACAAAAATGAAATGGTTTCTGATTAGAAGGAACTTATGTTCTCTTGGATTTAAAAAAATTGGTTCAAAGAAAACCAAAAAAAAATCCAAATTAGTTTCTGGCGAGAGACTATTAGCCCAAGTCCTATCACAATAGACTTCTTTCAGGAAGTGACTCTTGAGTTTGAGCTTTGGAGAAAGCTTGGAGTTCTGTTGTGCCCATGGAACCACAAGAAAGCCAGTATGGCTAGTCCATGAAATTAGTGTAAACATTTGTTAAACACCTATTATATGCTTAGCACATAGTAGGTGTTTAATAAATAAAACAAAAAGAGTAGAAAAGTTGAAGACAGAGATCTAGGTAATGAAGGGCTTTGGATGCCAAAATAGAACATTTTATACTTGATCCTGAAAGTAACAGGGAGCCACTGGAGTTTAGTTCATTAGGGGGATGTCATGATTGGGTCTATGCTTTAGGAAAATCACCTTAGTCGTTGAATAGAGGAAGGATTGTAATGGAGAGAGACTTAAGATAGGCAGGCCTACCCACAAATGACAGCAGTAGTCCAGGCATAAGGTGAGGAGAGCTTGCACCAGGATAGTGACAGTGTCAGTGTCACTTTGCAAAAGTGAAGTCAACAGGCGATTGTGACAGCTTGGATGTGGAGATGAAGAGTGAGAGACGGTGAAAAGGTGAGAATGACATCTAGGATGTGAAGTCTGGAAAGGGTTTAGGGGGAAAGTTAATGAATTCAGTTTTGGACATTTTGAGTTTAATCTAGGAGACATCCAGCCTGAGATGTCTGAAAGGCTGTAAGACTGGAGATCAGCTGGAAGTTTAGGACAGGGAAGGTAGATTTGAGAATCATTCACGTAGAGATGATAATTAAATCCATGGCAGCTGATAAGATTACCAAGTAAAGTACAGAGAGAGGAGAAAAGAGGGTCAAGGATGTTGATTAGAGGGCATACCCTGGATGAAGATAGCAAGGGATACTTAGAAGGAGTGATTAGATAGGTAGGAGAGTAGAAGAGACTGATGTTCTGGGCATCTAGAAAGAAGTGTTTTGTTTTTTAATTTAGAATATTTTTCCATGCCTAAATGATGCATGTTCTTTCCTTCTCCTCCTCCGTCCCCCCTCCCGTTGCCAATGTGCAATTCCCCTGGGTTTTACATGTGTCATTGGTCAAGACCTATTTCCATATTGTTGGTGTTTGCACTAGGATGATCATTTAGAGTCAACATCCCCAGTCATATCCCCATCGAACCATGTGATCAAGGAAATGTTTTTCTTCTGTGTTTCTACTCCCACAGTAGAGAGAATAGTGTTAAGGAGAGAAGGATGATCAGTAGTGTCACAAGCTGTAGAGGTCAAGAAGCAGATGGCTTGAGAAAAGGCCATTAGATTTGGCAGTTGATCACTGGTAACTCGGGAGAGAGCAGTTGGGGTGGAATGATGAAAAGCCAAATCATTGGGGGTTAGAAAAGAGTGAGAGAAGAGAAAGTGAAGGTACCTATTGTAGATGCCCTTCTTAAAGAGTTTAAATCTCTTGTTAATTCATTATCCCACTCCACAGAGGTTCTCCTAAACCTTTTCATCCTTCCTCAAACGTCTCATGGTTTCCTCACCTTCTCTGCTGAGAATCTTGCCTTCAGATTTTAAAGGAAAAAAATGAGGCCATTTTCTGTGAGCTTCATTTCACATCAGTCAGTTAGTTTCTACCACTAGCTCCTCCTTCACCTCATATAAAGAGATGATCTTACTCTTTACCAAAGCAAGCCCTTCTATCTGCATAAGTGCTCATTTTGTAGGGGCACTTAAGTGGCTCATTTAACAGAGATGGGAGGTCCTGAGTTCAAATCTCACCTCAGACACTTCCTAGCTGAGGAGTCCCAGGCAAGTCACTTAGCTCCAGATGCCTAGCCCTTATTGCTCTACTGCCTTTCAATTCCAAGCAGAAGATAAAGGGTTTCTTGGTTGTTGTTTTTAATTAATTAATTAATTTCGAATATTTTTCCACGGTTATATGATTCATGTTCTTTACCTCCCCCCTCCCAGAGCTGACAAGCGATTCCACTGGGTTATACATGTAAGGAGATAAGAGTTTTTCTAAAAAGTGATTACATTGTGAAATGTTCAATAAACCTGGACAGGTTTATAGAGCCTGGTATAAAGGCTTTAAATGCCAAACAAGTTTGTAGTTCATCCCAGAGGTGAGCTTCTTGAGCAGGGGAATGACATGGTCAGAGAAGTAGGAAGAAAGCCAGAAGAGTGTAGTCATGAAAATCCGGAAGAAAAAAAAAGGTATCTAGGAAAAGAAGATGGCCATAATAGCCATTTGCATTGTCTTTTGTAATAATTAAAATTATGAGACTGCTAGTAGCTTTATAACTTTATGAAATCAAAGTAGTAGTAGTAAAGAGAGGGAAAGGTAGGAACAGGTAGAGAGGTACTTAGCTTACTAATCTATTGGTCTCCATGATGGATTGAAGCTAATCTCTGACAAGGGTTTCTTCAGCCTCCACACTCCAGCCAAAAGACCCCCACAGACTCCTGGGTCTCCCCTTATAAGCTGTTTTCTCAACCCACTAGCTCTCACATGTCACATCTCAGGAACCAACCATAGTTTCTTAATTTTCCTGGGCCACCCAGGGGGACAGTGCCTGTGGAATCAGTTTCTTGTCTCGTTGGCTTCTTGGTTCTTTAACTTCCTTTCTATGAGGGCTTATCTATACCTGAATTTACTCAGTGGTCTTTGACCGAGAGAGAAATTCTCTTTCAACACTTTATTTTTGCTTTCTCTAGCATTTGACTCTGTTGATTACCTCCTTAATCTCTGGGTCCCTTTATCCTTATTAATATAATAAAGAAGTCAGTGGTCTCTTCTGCAGTAAATGTGTGATTGTTAGACAGAATGAAGCGATTAAATCCTTATGTTCTCATCAACCATCATAATAATTTTCAAATGATAGAAAATGTAACTAGATGTAATTAAAGAAGACCTGAGTGTAAAATCTTGAGAGTGGATGCTTGGCAGTAATCTCCCAAAGTAGTTTGGACCCTTTGGTGGTTGGCATTCAGAATTGAACTTGGCAGAACTGAAAATTCTGAAGGAAACAGGCTGACCTGATTCAAATCAAAACCCCCTCATCTGTGATTCCCCTGCTCTACTTTCCCAGTGGCAAAGTGTGAATTCTTCAATGCTGGAGGGAGTGTGAAGGATCGGATAAGCTTGAGAATGGTGGAGGATGCAGAAAGAGCAGGCATTTTGAAACCTGGAGATACAATCATCGAGCCAACTTCTGGAAATACTGGTTAGTTTTATTAACTCTTTCCTAGCTCTACTGACCCCCACCCCCCAGTAGAACTTTCCCTTGAACAAAATCGGCAACAATTGAACAACATCCACACGTTATTAACTATTTTTGACAGCATATGAGACATTCCATATCCATGCCAAGAGAAGGCCTGCTTCACTAGCCTTTTGAAGTCATGGTTGTCTCTGATCTTGATCAGAGTTCTGTTGGCTTTCTGCCTTGCTTGGTTTCTTTTAAAAAATTAAATGTTGTGATTTAAAAAAAATAAATAAACAATTTGCCTTCAGTAGGATTTTAGCTACTAAGTCAGTGGGAAAGCATAGACAATAAGCTTTGTGTACTGTTTCCCCCTATATTCATTGACAGTTCAAGTCTTCTGTTTCCTTCAAGGCTTCCTCAAGATTCTCAAGATGTCTTCTCTGGCAAGACCAACCTTACTGTGATCTTCCTCTTATATGGCTTCTCCTTTGCTGATATTTATATAGTTTGACAACATTACCATGCACTAGATTGCATATTGTCTTGGTCTTGCTTCCTAATTCTGGTCAGCTAAATCTTTAGCTCTTTGAAGGTCAGATTACATCTTTTTTTTCCCTGCACCTTGGTTGGTGACTACAGTATTAAATGTGTAATAAATACTTATCAAATTGGACGTAAGTTTTTTAATGCTCTCCACTCAAGTGGTTTCTCTACTCTGGGCAATTCATTAATGTTTTTAATTTGTCTCAGCCTTTTATTGGCTTGGAACTAGGGGATCAAATGAGATATATTTTGAAATTCCAAAATATCTATGTTCTTTGAAGTATTTCCATTGTATACTTTTTTGGACTTGTCATTTTGGAAAGGCTTTAAACTCCCCAGGAGGGATAGTATAGTCTTCTCAATAGCTTATAGGTTCTTGCCAATGTTGTGTCATTCCTAAAGAATGGTTACATAATCTATCGAGTAGCCCCCTCTTTAAACTCCTTTTTTTTGCATGTTTATCTTATAGGAATTGGGCTGGCTCTGGCTGCAGCAGTGAAAGGGTATCGTTGCATCATTGTGATGCCAGAGAAAATGAGTATGGAAAAGGTAGGTGTGCCCAAACCTATTCAGACTTATTGCTTAGGCAATAGCAAATAAATCTTTGTGAAAATCATATTTCCTAACTTTGAACAGCACTCATCTAAATACTTTCCAAAGTATAATCTTTTTGTATAGAATAATCAATTTATCCAGACTGTTTTTATTTTTTGATCATGACTTTAATGTAGTCCCATAATTATTAAATTGTCTCTCCTGGGTCTAATTTCCAGGTCAGTTTTTTCAATGAATTATTTCATATTTTCCTTTCCTTTTTTAATCTTTTGGTTTGGTTTGATTTTTTCTTAATGTCTCAGGAAATCATTTGCTTCAATTTGCCCAATTCTAGTTTTTAAAGAATTTATTTCTCCTTGAACTTTTGATCCTCCTTTTAGTCCATTCTGTTTTTCATGGAACTCTTTTCTTCATTGGACTTTTTTGCCTCTTTTTCCAGTTGATCAATTTTGCTTTTTAAACTGTTATTTTCTTTTTACATTACTTTCATTTCTTTTTCCCATTTTTCTTCCACTTGCCTTATTTGATTTTTAAATCCCTTTTTGAGTTCTTCTTGTCCCTCAGACCAATTTCCATTTTTCTTTGAAGTTTTGTATGTGGTTGCTTCAGTCTCACCATTCTCTATTGATTCTGTTCTTTGTTCTTTGTCTCCATGAAACTTTTCTATGGTTAGATGTTTCTTTTGCTATTTGCTCATTTTCCCAGCTTTTTTTTTTTTGGACTATGCACCAAGAGTTCTAAAAGTTGCTGATTCTGTCTCCTCTGTTGATGGCTTGTAGGAGCTATTTTGCTAATAGCTTCATCACAATGTAGGCTTGAAAGGGCCAAAAAGCTATTGACTTACAAGCCTCACTGTGGTCTGGTGCCAGGGTCTGGGACTTCAAGGGGTGGATGTGGGTTCTCTGTTGTTGGTGTAAGCAGGGTCCTGGGATCTCGAAGTTGGCCTAGGCCCAGGCTCTGAACCTGGCACAATAGGTGGGGGGTGGTCAGCCTGCATTTCTCTATGTGTAATTTTGCTTCCAGTTCTCCCGTATCCGGTGACAATCAACTCTAACTCTGCCTACCTTTAAAGTTGTAATCAACAAGAGAGCCCTCTCACTCCATCTTGCTGTTGTTTTTTGACTCCCATTGTTTTGAGGCACTTTAAAAAGATTGGTTTGGAAGGATTGTCAGAGTGGTTTCAGCTTTTGCTGCTATTAAGCCACCATCTTGACTCCATCCCCCAGACTACTTTTAATGCCAATGTACTCTTTAATTTAGGTGGATGTCCTGAGAGCACTGGGAGCTGAAATTGTGAGAACTCCAACAAATGCCAGGTTTGATTCCCCTGAGTCTCATGTAGGAGTGGCATGGCGACTGAAAAATGAGATTCCCAATTCTCACATTTTAGACCAGGTAAAATCTGGCTATACTCCTGGAGCTAAAGAAGGCTGTGCAAGTGGACCTTGATTTGTCTATTTGATTTCTGAGGTCACATTGACTCTTAGGATAGGAAGGTTTTTCCTGTTGTGTTCTTAGCAAATAAGGGGAGGTATGAGTATCTCTTAGGTCTCTTAGTTTTTTTTCAAGAGTTGGTCTTCCAGTATTGGCAAGCATAGTATTTTGATTATAGTAGACTTATATTAAATAATCAGTGATTGATTTCTGTCTGGCTCTCACATTTTTTTCCTGTCCTATTGGGCTTGGGAGGATTGGTACAGTTTTTATTTATACTCTTCTTTCAGTAAATCAGGCAAATGTTCATCTGTTCGCATTTTTATGCTTTACTGCCATTTTAGACTGAAATGAAATTTGTGTGAAAGACATGGAATAGTTTTCTTATATAAGCTCTTCACCGTAAACCATTTCATATCACTTGTTTTTAACTTGGAAATCACATCTAAAGAAATAGATTTTTAGGAATTGTTGTCTGGCAGCTAGCTGTATTAGAATAGAAATGTCCAGGCTGTGACACATTAGTAACTATGTGGTTGGGCAAAGCACTTGGTTTTTTTTTTGGCCTTCATCTGTGAAATGGGAAAAGTAATATCCATACTACCTGCCTCATAGTGTCGTGGTCGAGAGCCTTTTGTATACTTTAAAATACTCTTGAAATGTGAACTATTATATACAACCATCTGGAAGTCCCCCATCAGTCTCTAGGAAATGTAAGTGTTTCAGAAGGATGAGTGCTTTCTGGAGGTGTTCATAATCCTAAATTTCTGAGTGCCCTTAAGCTCGTTAGACATCACTTTTATTGTTGTAAACTGAGGGCAGTGGACTGGATGAAGTAAAAAGCCAACCTTCCTATTCTTTAGGCAATGAGCATTTTGCCAGAATAGTTTGTAGGTGAATGCTATTTGACTTCAATTTGCCTTACAATTCTATCGCCCCTTTCATTCATGTTCCCCCACAGTACAGAAATGCCAGCAATCCCCTCACTCACTATGACAGCACAGCAGAGGAGATCTTGCAGCAGTGTGATGGTATGTACGTCCTGCCCTGGTATTTCCACTTGGTTGCTACTGATCTGCTGGTTATGGGGAGGAGGGTGGCAATAAGTCACTTATTCTTCCCTTGGTTCAGATTGCTTATTTGTAAACCATAGTTAATAAATTTCTTCTCCTTAACTGATGAGAGGTTAGGCCAATTTCTTTAAATTAATAATGTTTCTCTCTGAATTTTCTTAGAAGCCAAGCCCAAGTATGTGATGGTAGGAGTATTTTTCTTTGATTTTCTTGATAAAAATCTGCCTAAGGGAGAAGGAGCATGTCCGATACTTCTGCCCATAGTTTACTCAGAGGGTAATGAGTTCTCCTACCCATTCCGGCACTGGCACTGATATTGAAGCTCTATTTTCTGTCTCAGTCAAGCAGCATTAAATTAGTTACTTCATTATTAGATGTCCTTGTTTTGATTGGCTTTGTTTTGGCCAGAAAACCTGAGTTTTGATCCAAGCTCCTTTTCTTGATCCATGCTCAGACCTGTCTCCGTGAGTAGGAATTTTCAGGAAGCTACTGAAGTAAGGGAAAAGTACATCTGGTAGAAAAAGTTTTTAAAAATTGAAGGAAAACCAATTGTTTTTTTTCTAACTTGATAAGAATTTCCTTTTGTAGAATTAGAATAAAGAGCTCCTTTTGTCTCAGTTTCCTATTTTTTGTCTTTTTTGGTTATCTACTTGAATTTGGAATTGGTAGGCTTTTTGAGTGGGTTATACCCCAATTAAACAAAATTCTAATAGAGTTATGGCCTAAAGATGTTGTTACTATGCTATTCTGATTTCTTCTACAACAGGGAAATTGGATATGTTGGTAGCTTCTGCTGGCACCGGGGGCACAATTACAGGTATTGCCAGGAAACTGAAGGAGAAATGCCCAGGATGCAAAGTAAGTACTGTGGAAAACTTAACATTTCATTAACTCTTCCCTAAGGATAGCATTAATCTAAAGGAATTCCTTTCTGTTACATAACTGAATTATATGTCTGGTAGTATGATTCTAGTAGTCATTCACTTCCCAAGATTTCTGTACTTTATTTGCCTGATCCAAGGATATAGAGGTGTGGGTGGGAAAACTTTAACTAAGAGTACATCAATAGAGCTTTGTCTTAACATATTAAATTTTAGAAGAATGGCATGTAAACTCCTTCGGCAAGCTAAAAAAACCAAGCATAGCACCTCAGTAGCAAGAACGGTTAAAATAGGAAGCCATTAGATGACTTTTCCATGTCTCTTCTCCCTTATCCCCCCACCTCTCTACTTACGGAAATGTGTCCTAATGTGATCTTCCCCTGCCTATCTGCTCACTCAACTGAACTGAATTTTTCTTAAGAAGTTGATTAGAATCTGGGAGGGGGCAGGGAAGGAGGGCAGGAGACAATTTGAATCATATTACTTCAGAAAACTTATGTGGAAATTTATTATATGTATTTGGTAAAAGAAAAAAAGTTGATTAGAGGATGCCTTTCATATCTCTTGCCCCCAAATTTGAGGTACTTTCCCTGAATGTCAGAGTATTAGTTATGTCTCTGATGAATGGAGAGATTTCCAAGAAAATGGTAGAATGAGAAATCACAGGAGAGATCTGAACTTGAATATCTCCTTTAATAATGGGGATAATAAAATAATAAAATAATGTCACTGAGGCTGACACAAAGCTGAGACTACCAAAAAATACTATGTAGCTAATAAACTCTAAATATATTTTAAAATTAAATTAGCAAAGAAGGAACAAGATAAGGTAATACGACCACTTTGAAATATCTATGGAAACACAGATATTGATTCACTGAGAAATAACATCATCTTGTTTCAGAATGGAATGTCAGAGGCAGTGGAGAATACAACAAAACACATTTTAAAACCTGTTTTAGTTAACATAAGAGGAATCAGGCTTCCTGAAAAATGTGGAGACATTTTCTAATCATATTTCAAAATATCATGCAAAAAATACTAGAAATATTTAAGGTTGTAGATTAAATGCTAACACGGTTGAAGATCAGATCCAACTCACTATGATCCATTGTCAAATTCTAGGTGTGCTGCTTGGATAGAGGGCTTTGGGGGGATTTGTCTATTTTTGGAGAATAGTGAAGTAGAGCCTTGCAGCACTTAATGTAAATGCTTGGCCTTCCTCAATACATTCATCTGAGTATCGTGATTCTTAGATCATAAACTACTCAAAGACAAACTTATTCCTGGGAATTCAACTGACATCATGCTCAAGTAGGCTCTTATTAATGCTTTTGATAGTGACTATATTTGTATGTGAATGTAAAAAGACTTAATCTTGAAAGTTTTTTTATCCCCATAGATCATTGGTGTCGATCCAGAAGGATCTATCCTTGCTGAACCAGAAGAACTGAACCAGACTGACAAAACAGCATATGAAGTAGAGGGTATTGGGTACGATTTCATCCCCACAGTACTAGATAGGAAGGTAAGCCAAATTGGAGCATTGGTGAGATTTGGTGGTGAAATGCATTTGAAGCAGTCACAGAGAGTCTTAGGAGTCTTTTTTTAAACCCATATTTTCTGTCTTAGAAGAAATACTATGTGTTGGTCACAAGGCAGAAGAAGGCAGGACCTAGGCAATTGAGGTTAAGTGACTTGCTCAGGATCCTAAAGCTAGAAAGTGTCTGAGGCCAGATTTGAATCCAAGACCTCTTGTCTCTAAGTTTGGCTCTCAATCCATTGAGCCACCTACCTGCCCTGAGAAGTCTCTTGAAGAAGGCCTCGGCAATAGCCATTATGAAAGAATAAGAAACCCAAAGTGTATGCAGATCAATAGGGAAACAACAGGAATGCAAGAAGTCAGTGTAAGGTACTCATGCACTCATAATCTTGTCATGTCCATACTTTCTGTACCTTTTTGTGCCCTTTCCCCCAATATTCATAAGGGCTGTGGATGTGTGGTGGATTCTAGAAGTGGCAAGGTTTGGGGTTTGGAGGGTCTCCTAGGATTAGAGGAGTTCACTCTAGAACTGTTTCCCTGAATAATATCTTTGCAAATGGCAGGAACCAAGCTTTGGCAAGAGAAAGAATGAAACTGGTACGGGTGGGTTCAGTTGCTAAAAAAAGTGGAGGTTCACAGATTGACATTGTTTAGAAGGGTGAGTGAGTGAGTAATAGCATGTAACCTGGGCTAAGTACTATATATGCGTTGATTTCAGCGGTATTGTGGGAAATATTTTGGACTTTGGATGCTAGTTATACCTGACAATCTCCTTGTGATGAAGGGACCAGCAGCGTTGTTTTCAAATTTGAGCCAGAGAATGGGGAGGAATTGGCCCAGTCAGAGAAAATTTAAAATGTCCAACTCTATTAACTAAAGATCTCTCCAGTTTAAAGCCATTTTGCCACATCTCTTTGTGAGATAATATGTCTAAGTGAGGCAAGGTGTGTAAAATATTCTATGAAACCATTAAGGGCTACATAAATGGAACCTAATACTCTTATTGTCCCTAGCGTACCTCTCTCCCTGCCTTCACTCCATAGCATATCCACAAAACTGAAATATAGGACTTTTTTTTTAACTAGGTGGTGGATAAGTGGTACAAGAGCAATGATGAAGAGTCCTTTGCTTTTGCTCGAATGTTAATTGCCCAAGAAGGATTACTGTGTGGTAAGTCAGTGAACAGATTACTGAGCCCTACTATGAGTGATGTGCTACTTATAGAAGGATTTTAAAAAATGGGATTCTGGGCAAGGAATACTGATCTAATCTTTTTTTTTATAGGCAAACATTTCCAAAATTTATTATCAGTCGTTCTAGTTCCTACTTGTGTTTTGAAACATATGGAGGCTTTAGTGGAAAAAATTCTTTAATTTTGTGTCCTATAAAGTATGTATAGCTACATCTCATTTTACATTACATAGCAAAGATGGTGTGGTGTCCAAGGAGATAATGCCCTTCTTATGGCCCACAAAGATATTACCACTTAGGTCACATATAATTTTCTCAACTTTAGTCAGAAATTCAAATACTACTATTTGTGTTTGCTTCACAAACTGGGTGAGATTAAAGGTAGTAGGGTGCTCTGGAAAGATCCTATGACTAGAAAGCAGACGAACTGGGTCAAGTCTTCCTACTATTTAAATTTAGAGCATTGGGCAAGTCATTTAACTTCATTTCCTTCATCTATAGATTGTGAGTGTTAGATTAGATCTCTAAAGTTAAGAACTCCTTTTTCACTCTAAAATAGTAGATAGAGAGTAAAGAAGAGTCATGAAGACATGAGTTTATTTCCCACCTCTGACACTCACTGTTTGACTATGGACAAGTCACTTAGTATGTTCAAATACATTCACCAACTGGCCCAAAACTGGAAAACGAGGGGATGCCCATCAATTGGGGAATGGCTGAACAAACTGTGGTATATGTTGGTGATGGAGTACTATTGTGCTCAAAGGAATAATAAAGTGGAGAAGTTCCATGGAGACTGGAACAACCTCCAGGAAGTGATGCAGAGCGAGAGGAGCAGAACCAGGAGAACATTGTACACAGAGACTAATACACTGTGGTATAATCGAACGTAATGGACTTCTCCATTAGTGGTGGTGTAATGTCCCTGAACAACTTGCAGGGATCCAGGAGAAAAAAACACCATTCATAAGCAAAGGATAAACTATGGGAGTGGAAACACCGAGAAAAAGCAACTGCCTGAATACAGAGGTTGAGGGGACATGACAGAGGATAGACTCTAAATGAACACTCTAATGCAAATACTATCAACAAAGCAATGGGTTCAAATCAAGAAAACATCTAATGCCCAGTGGACTTACGCGTCGGCTATGGGGGGTGGGGGGGGGAGGAAAAGAAAATGATCTATGTCTTTAACGAATAATGCTTGGAAATGATCAAATAAAATATATTTTAAAAAAAAATACATTCACCAACCCCAAGCTCACCCAGCACCCCCTCCCTACTTTCCACTCTACCTGAAGTGAGGTTGCATTACCAGATCTGAGAACGAGATACACAAAACTCAACCTCACACCCCAGTCCTCTTTCCAGTACTGTAGGGACTGGGGCTCTAGGCTTTGGAAGTTTGCTCAGGCAGGAATTAATAGCAAATGACAGGCAAAAGCCTCTTAGGGGCTACAACTCTATAGCACCAGTGCTGCAAAGCTCTGAATGGCTAGTGCTAGAGCAGACAGTCCCTTAGAACCAGGGGCCCAGAGGACTGAGGCACAAAGGGAGTAGGACGAGACAAGACAGGTGATCCTTTTGGGGGAAACTTTAACCAAAAGCGATCAAAGGAGGGAAATGTAAAAATGGAGGTTTGAATCCCAGACTTCAATCCCCAGAAGTCCTTGGCACTTCCCAGAATGCCCTATAATCTCACCTGAGATCCCCACCTGGGCCGAGAACAAAATTTGTATTTAAACTGACTCTCCACCTACTTAGGTCTCTCTCTGCTTCTGCTTCTAAGCACACACAAGCAAGATGTAAGTGGCTGTGAATGGGCTATGTGCTCTAGGCACGTGCTTTCTTATTTTGTATTTCTTTATCCTTGATTTCTAATAATCTTCAATAAACCTCTAAAAATATAAAACTTTTAGTAGAGAAACTAATTTAACTGTTACACAGGATACAGTAATTGGACATGCACAGCCACTTCAGGTTGGCCCCTACCTAAGTGTCTTCTCCTGCCAAACTCCCAAGCTGTTTTAGGCTGGAAAAAATGTTTCATCCTGACTTTTGTTAGCTCTGCCACTCTAGGATTGATTTAAAATATTATTTTAAGATTGTTTAGAGAGGACTATTGGAAAAATTCTTCTAGGTTGTTGCCTTTACACAACTATTTTGGTTCCAACTCTATTCAGGAGGTGCATTCTTTTTTATTTCTTAATCAGCTCCTTTCTTTTTCGTTTATATGTAAAAACAATTCTTAAACAACTGCTTTCTGACTGTTTGCAATACAAATTCTCCCCTGCTCACCCACCTGTCCGGAGATGTTTATTTTATTTTTTTAGTTTATTTATTTAATTAATTGATTTAGAATATTTTTCCATAGTTACATAAATCATGTTCTTTCCCTCCCCTCTTCCCACCCCCCTGCCAATGAGCAATTCCACTGGGTTTTGCATGTGTCATTGATCAAGACCTATTTCCATATTATCAGTATTTGCACTAGAGTGATCATTTAGGGTCTATGCCCCCATTGAACCATGTGATCAAGCAGTTGTTTTTCTTCTGTATTTCTATTCCCACAGTTCTTTTTCTGGATATGGATCGAATTCTTTCTCATAAATCCCTCAGAATTATCCTGGATTATTTGCACTGCTGCTAGTAGAAAAGTCTGTTATATTTGTTTGTGCCACAGTGTATCCATCTCTGTGTATAATGTTCTCCTGGTTCTGCCAGGAGATGTATTCTTAACTAACCAAGAGATAGAATTACTAAAGATGAAATACCTAACTTTGATCATCTGAAACCAAAAAGCTTCTGTACAGAAAAAAATGAATGCACTTAGAATAAAAAAAGAAAGAAGTCAAAATTGGGGGGGGGGTCTTTATATCAAATTTCTCTAAGGGTTTGTTATTAAAAATATATAAAAAATTAATAAATACATATGACTAATTACTTACCTAATATGTAAATGGTAAACTATGGGAACAAACAGTTCTAAAAAGATTTATAACATATTCATAGCCATATGAAAGAATGTTGCAAATTACTAATAGTAAAATCAATATAATTCAAAATAACACTCAGGTTCATCTTATAACCTGCAAATGGAGGGGGTCAGTGACAAAATGGCAGGTCAATAGTGGCGGAATTGTGGCACACTAATACATTGTTGGTGGAGCTGTGAAATGGCACATTCATTTGGAATTATGCAAATAAAGTGAATAAAATATTCATACCTTTTGAAATAGAAGCTGTATTATTGGGCATACCACAAAGAAGCCATGAATAAAAAGAAATATACACAAAAATGTTGATAGCAGCATTTTTTGTAACAGCTAAGAATTAGAAACAAAGTATATGCCTATCAACTAACCAAATTGTGGTACGTGAATGTGATGGAATATTACTGTATATGTGTGATGAAGCATGAAAACATCAATATGAGTAAGCAAAGCCAAAAATACTATACATAGTAGCTACAGCAATGTAAAGGGAAAAATCAGGTACATATCAGAAAAAAAATAAATGTAAGAAAATTATAAAGATCAAACATAATTGGAACAAAAAAATATGAGAAGAAACATCTAGCCCACCCCATCCTGGAGGAGGAGATTCCCAAGTGTTTCACATTTCACTTTAAGATTTTTTTCGATGTATTGGTAGGTTGTGCTGATTTTTCTCATGGAGGATGGTTTTGCAGGAGGGAGAGGAATATTTGATGTGATTATGATGAAGTAAGAGCAGAAGATATTGATAAAAACTCATTTTCTTTTAAAAGAAAAAATATGGGACTTCTTATATCAAAACTCCAAAGTTTTAGATTTGAATACTTTACGTAGACTGCACTCTGGGTTAGTAAATCATCATTGTGAATGTAAGCTCATAATACAAAATAAACCCACATAAGTCATCAGCTTTTCTATATATCTCCAACACAGCTCAGCAGCAAGAACTAGAAAGAGAAATCCCATTCAAAATCACCTTAGACAAAATAAAATACCTAGGAATCTACCTCCCAAGACAAACACAGGAACTATATGAACACAACTACAAAACACTCGCCACACAACTAAAACTAGACTTGAGCAATTGGAAAAACATTAACTGCTCATGGGTAGGATGAGCCAACATAATAAAAATGACTATCCTGCCCAAACTTATTTATCTATTTAGTGCCATACCCATGGAACTCCCAAAAAATTTCTTTACTGATTTGGAAAAAAGCATAACAAAGTTCATTTGGAATAACAAAAGATCAAGGATATCCAGGGAAATAATGAAAAAAAACACTAATGAGGGGGGCCTAGCAGTCCCAGACCTCAAACTATATTACAAAGCAGCAGTCATCAAAACAATTTGGTACTGGCTAAGAGACAGAAAGGAGGATCAGTGGAATAGACTGGGGGAAAGCGACCTCAGCCAGATAGTATACGATAAACTGAAAGATCCCAGGTCTTGGGACAAAAATTCACTATTTGATAAGAACTGCTGGGAAAATTGGAAGACAGTGTGGGAGAGAATAGGAATTGATCAACACCTCACACCCTACACCAAGATAAATTCAAAATGGGTGAAAGACTTAAACATAAAGAAGGAAACCATAAGTAAATTGGGTAAACACAGAATAGTATACATGTCAGACCTTTGGGAAGGGAAAGACTTTAAAACCAAGCAAGACATAGAGAGAATCACAAAATGTAAAATAAATAATTTCGACTACATCAAATTAAAAGGCTTTTGTACAAACAAAAGCAATGTAACTAAAATCAGAAGGAAAACAACAAGTTGGGAAAAAATCTTCATAAAAACCTCTGACAAAGGTATAATTACTCAAATTTATAAAGAGCTAAATCAATTGTACAAAAAATCAAGCCATTCCCCAATTGATAAATGGGCAAGGGACATGGATAGACAGTTTTCAGATAAAGAAATCAAAACTATTAATAAGCACATGAAGAAGTGCTCTACATCTCTTATAATCAGAGAGATGCAAATCAAAACAACTCTGAGGTACCACCTCACACCCAGCAGATTGGCTAACATGACAGCAAAGGAAAGTAATGAATGCTGGAGGGGATGTGGCAAAGTAGGGACATTAATTCATTGCTGGTGGAGTTGTGAACTGATCCAGCCATTCTGGAGGGCAATTTGGAACTATGCACAAAGGGCGATAAAAGAATGTCTACCCTTTGATCCAGCCATAGCACTGCTGGGTCTGTACCCCAAAGAGATAATGGACACAAAGACTTGTACAAAAATATTCATAGCTGCGCTCTTTGTGGTGGCCAAAAATTGGAAAATGAGGGGATGCCCATCAATCGGGGAATGGCTGAACAAATTGTGGTATATGTTGGTGATGGAATACTATTGTGCTCAAAGGAATAATAAAGTGGAGGATTTCCATGTGAACTGGAACAACCTCCAAGAAGTGATGCAGAGCGAGAGGAGCAGAACCAGGAGAACATTGTACATAGAGACTGATACACTGTGGTATCATCGAACATAATGGACTTCTCCATTAGTGGTGGTGTAATGTCCCTGCACAATCTGCAGGGATCAAGGAGAAAAAAACACTATTCAAAAGCAGAGGACAAACTGAGGGAATAGAAACACCAAGGAAAAGTAACTGCCTGACTACAATGGCTGAGGGGACATGACAGAGGAAAGACTCGGAGCGAACACTCTGATGCAAATACTAACAACATGGCAATGGGTTCAAGTCAAGAACACATATGATACCAGTGGAATCACCCGTCGGCCACGGGGGGTGGGAGGGAGGAAAAGAAAATGATCTTTGTCTTTAATGAAAAATGCATGGAAATGATCAAATAAAATACTATTAAAAAAAAAAAAAAGAATGTAAGCTCATATTTCATTACTTGGTTTTTTGTGGCAGGTGGCAGTGCTGGTAGTTCAATGTCTGTTGCAGTAAAGGCTGCCAAGGAGCTGAAGGAGGGTCAGCGCTGTGTGGTCATTTTGCCTGATTCTGTGAGAAACTACATGTAAGAAGGTTTTCTTACCCAACCTTTTTTTTCTTCCTCCTTCCCTCAACCCCTTCCATATATTTTTTTTCCTGTATTAATTCTGCATTACATTACCAGTTCTAGAGTTAATACCATATGACTAATGAAGTGGTTTGCCCTTCTCTGAGACATTATCATTCTGGTCCCTAGAGTCTAGCCTTAGCCTTGTAAAGAGGCATCGTGGGAAAAGTAGATGCCCTTTATTGTGCCAGATTAGTATCCATGGTTTTGACATGCTCAGAATAGACATTCACTGGTGGTAGCAGTAATTTTTTCCCTTTTACATCCCAGAAAATCTCCATGTGTAAGTTGCTATATTCTGACCGGTAGCTGTTTCTGGCAGTGTCAAGCACAGAGGAGATAATATGAAAGATGGGCATCTAGAACCTGAGCCACATAGAGGTCAGGATACAAATGAAGACTTGAAATATTACTCAGAAATTAAGAGAGTGTTTGAATGAGTGTAGCAGGAACCACTGTAGTCAGTACCACTAGCAGGTCTTTAAGAATTCTTCAGGAGCACTAATAGCATCTGCTGGACCCACTGCTACATTGTTGGTACATTTGAAGATCAGCTTATGACCAGCAGATATTAATCCTGAGGTTCTCCTTGGTTTTCCCAGTTGTAGTGGGTGTGTGTCCTAGCACAAGAGGAGTTCTAGAGCATCCAGGAGAAGGACTTTTCTCTGAATACGTTGGGTAATATAGTCTTGCATTTCACAACTAACTCTGAATTGTAAGAGAGTCCACTGTAGAACATTCCAACCCCAGAACCTGTGGCTCCTCAATTCATTCTCCCTTCAAACTATATTTGCGGGATTTCAGACAGAGTATTCCACTGAGGTGTAGCACATAGGAAGTGATTACTGTGGCGGTCCTTAAGCCCTCTAGGATTTGGTCATTTTGTTTCTCTGATGATTTATAGGTCTAAGTTTCTGAGTGACAAATGGATGCTTCAGAAGGGATTTGTGAAGGAAGAAGATATCACGATTACTAAACCATGGTAAGAAAATGTTTTACAAAATGCCAACTATAAGTGTTTTGGCAACTCGCTACACTGAATATTCTACGTAATCTGACTGGTATGGTAAAAGAACACGGAGACAATTGAGCAAAGATTTCATCTCCAGGAGCCAGAAATGTTTAAAGAATGAGATATAATGCTGTAATGAGACAGAATGTGATAAGCAGCCAAGTAGAATAATTAATGAGTATTTTCTCATTTATGTAATTCTTCATCTTGGCTCTAAGTTTGCCTTTCTCTTCGGTCCACAGAAGCACACACTTCTTACCCTTTTTCCCCCAGGTGGTGGCACCTCAAGATTCAAGAATTAAGCTTGTCTGCACCTTTGACTGTCTTGCCAACTGTGACCTGTGAACGAACTATTGAGATCCTCCGAGAGAAGGGTTTCGACCAGGTACCAGTTGTTGATGAATCTGGGTAAGTCTAGACTTTTCTTCATCCCTCCAAAAAGAAAATGTGTAAGTCTTCCTTAGACACAATTTTGCAGAGTACCAAATGGTCTATATTTCATTTTCACTTCTATAGATTCTATAGTATTGGTAACTAAGAAGAAATAGGTCTTTCCATATCACCCAGTCCACTGATACTCTAGTGAATTTGTGATTTCATTTTGTAGGTATTTTCTCCATTGATGCAGCTACCAGGCTCTCCTATGTTTGCCCATAAATTCATTACAGAGAGCTTTCTTCTGTTCGCTCAGCATTATGTGAAAACTGAGAACATGTGGGCAGTTCATTCATTCATTCATTCATTCATTCATTCATTCATTCATTTAGCAGCTGTCTATTAAATGCCTGTGGTAGGCAAACCGCTGTGCTGGTAGAGCTACCAAAATATCCTGTTTACTTGGAACTAGCAGTTCAAATTAATAACAAATCTTGCATTGCCTTTCATATCGGAGTCTAGTAGACATGGTCCCATCCTTCCTATAGAGTGAGTGATGACATAGCTTTAGGTCTTTTCTGTTTTTTGTCAAGTGAAAAGATTTTTTTAAGACATTTTATTCTCCTAATTACATGCAATATCAATTTTCAACATAGGTTTTCCAAAATTATAAGATCTAAATTGTCCTCTTCCTCCTCTCTCAGAGATAGTAAGAAATTTGATATGGATTATATCATGCAAAACAAACTTCCATACTGGTCATTATTTTAAGAGAATTTTCATAAAGCCAACCACCACCACCCCCAACAAACAAACAAACATGAATAAATAAACAAACTAATGTGAAAACCCAACAGTTCTTTCTCTGGAGGTAGATAGCCTTTATCATAAGTCCTTCAGAATTGTCCTGGATCGTTTTATTGCTGAGAGTAATTAAGTCTTTCACAGTTGATTGTTGTATAATATTGCCATTACTGTGCACAATCTTCTCTTGGTTTTGCTCATTTCACTTGTATCAATTCATTTAGATCTTTCTAGCTTTTTCTGAAATCATCCTGCTCATCATTTTATATAGGACAAAAGTATTCTGTCATCATCACATACCACAATTTATTTAGACATTCCCAATTGATGGACATCCCTTTGATTTCCATTTTTTGCCCCCACAAAAAAAGCTGCTATGAATATTTTTGTACAAGTAGGTCCTTTCCCCATTGTTTTATGATCTCTGATCTCTTTGATGTAGTAGTGGTATTATAGGATCAAAGGTATATCCAGTTTTATAGTCCTTTGGGCATAGTTCCAAATCCAGAATGGTTGGATTAGTTCACAACTCTACCAACAATGTATTAGTGTACCAAATTTACCACATTCCCTCCACTATTTATTACTTTTCTTTACTGTCATATCGGTCAATCTAATAGATGTGAGGTGGTACCTTAGCATTGTTTTAATTTGCATTTCTCTAATCAAGAATGATTTAGAATATTTTGTCATATAATTATTGATAATTTTGATTGATTTCTTCATCTGAAAACTGCATATTCAAATCCTTTAACCATTTGTCAATTGGTGATGACTTGTCTAATGAAAGCTTTAAGAATCAAAAAAGGTCAATAAAAAATTAGATGTTCTCTTTTTCTTTCTTTCTTTTTTTAATAAAGTAAGAACCACAAAGGCCCAAAAGGACAAAACCATTTCTGCCTTTTATGGTAGCCTCTTGAGCATTCTGTTGATGTTGTCTAGCTTGGAAAAGAAGACTCATTCCTCCATTTTAGACATATATCTCTATGTTCTCTATGTCCTACAGTGTGATATTGGGAATGGTCACCCTTGGTAACATGCTTTCATCCTTGCTTGCTGGAAAGGTTCAGCCTTCAGATCAAGTCAGGAATGTCATCTATAAGCAATTTCGCCAGGTAAAAATATCATTTACTCACCTAACACATACAAGCAGATACATAATCCTCTACTTGAAGTTATATGAGCCTTTTGTCTATCAGAGTGTACTCTAAAAGATTAGGAACACCTAGAGGGAAATCTGTTCACTAGTGGCCTTTCATAGTGAGAGGTATATTATCTACATTTTAATTCTGGAAATTCAACTTCAACAAACATTTATGAAGTGCCTGTCCCCATGGAGTTAATGCTCTATTAGAGAACAAGCAATAAAGACATGTTCAAATAAGCATACTAAAATGGTGATATACAGGGAAAGGTAGAGAATGAGAATCTATTAATCACCTACTATGTGCTAGGCACAGTCCTACGGGAATGACATAAAATGAGAGTGAGATAAGTTTCGCTCAAGGTGTGCATAAAGAATGTCATTCTTGCCTGGAGAGATAAATCAATGCTACTCTGACAAGACACTTGAGCTCAGCCTTTGAAGACTAGTGATTTCCAAAGGAGGAGATTGGAGCAGGACAGTAGTAGAGGCATTCAAGAATTCAGTATGCCTTCTCTTCATAGTCACTTCTTAAAGATCCCATTAAATTCTTGTAACCTTTTTGGGCAAGATACTGTGCTAGAGAATAGCGAGCTACATAGTCCCTGCCCTCATGACAGGAGAGAGAAAACAGAAAACCTACAATTGTGAGGTTTGAACTACATTTTAAATTCTTTGGTGAAAGCAGGTGGAACCATATTTGTGGAACCATTACCAAATCATAAAGTATTTTCTTAGCCAGCTTTGAATTTATGCAGGATATAGCTAATATCCTGGCAAGAAAAGAGTTGTTATTGTACTTCCTTACATGTTTAACCCCCTTATTTAATTTTTAATTGGGAAGTAGTGGGAGATTTGAAAAGAAAACGCTGTAGAGCCTTGAATATATTGGAGCAAAATACTTTTCAATGTAGCAATACTTTTTTTTTTTCCCCAGACCTAGCTATAATCTGATAAACAAATGAGGAAACACTTTCCCACCACTACCTCCCACCCTGCAACTAACCACATTCTATCTGTTGACAAATACAAGTCATATTCTTAGACCTTATGGTCACATTGACTAAAGGGAGGAATTTGTGCTTACCTAGACATATCTTCTTTAGATTTGTATAGATAACATTTTACATTTTTAACATAGTTTTTCTTTAAATGTCTTTACTAATTCTGCCTTTTAGGATTTATTTTATGATCACTAATATATGCTTTTTAATGTTCCCTAGTATGTGGTTGGTTTTAATTATAGGTACTGTGTAATGCTGAAAATAGGTACATTCCTTAAGATTGCTCTTCAGTAACAGCCTTATAGAAGTCTGTCAAACCTAAATTCTCCATCATTCTACTAAGATCCTTAACTTCTTTCTTATTGTTTTGATTAAATTTATCCAAGTCTGAGAAACACACTTAAACCTCCTAAAATTATTATCTTATTGGTTTACTTAGCCTTCATAGTTGTTAGTTTTTCCTTTATTTAGATATTGTCCTTCTTTCAATGTGTGTAAATGTGTGCATAAATACTGATTTTTTTAATTACTTAGAGCCTATTTTTAACTTAATGTAATATCTTTATTTTTAATTTCTATTTAATCTCTTTATCTCAATCTTCTTAGTTTTGTTTTGTCTAAGATCAATATGACAACTCCAGCTTTTTAAAATTAACTGAGAGGTAATAAATTCTACCATCACCCCTCATTTTCTACTCCTTAAGCACCTTTGTTTTAAGTGCATTTCTTATAAACAAAAATAATTGGGGTTTATTTTGGGATCTGTTCTACCACTCTTCTCCATTTTTCTACTCTTCTGTATTTTATGAGTGAGTTCATCCTATTCACATTCATGACTGTGAAGGGTTTGCTTCCATCATGTCATGTTATAATAGTTTTTCTCTTCTCCCTCACCTACTAATTTTATAAAGAAATAAAAATGAAATTAGCACCTAAATATTTGTGGTTTATATTGCTAGGATTTGCATAGCATTTCCTTACTTGATCCTATCAGGGGATACCAGCAAACATTTGGGGGTCCTGAAGGGGTGAGGAGAATGAGACGTGGTGAGAAGGATGACACACGTCAGGAGGGCCACTGAAGCTGGTAGCAATCAGAGGCAAGGCTTATTGATCTCAGCTAGCATTTTATAGAGAAAGTGACATAGGCTAAGGGATTAAGTAAGTTTTTCACATGGACAATGAACATAGATAATTTCTCATTGTTTTACCATAGACTTAGTTTACCTCACCAGATCTAGAGTTTTCTTTTTTCTTTTTTTTAATGTTTGATCTTTATTTTAATAACAAAATTCCATTTAAGTTTTCCAAGTCATATGATTTATGTTGTCTCCCTCCCTTCTTCCATTCCCCTCCCTCCCAGAGTTGACAAGCAATTCAATCTGGGTTACACATGTATTATCACACAAAACATATTTCTATATTTAATTCATTTTTGTAAGTGAATAATCTCATAAAACCAAAACCCCAAATCACGTACCCAAATAAACAAATGATAAATCATAGATTTTTATCTGCATTTATATTCTAAAAGTTCTTTCTCGGGAAGTGAATAGCATTTTATCATACAGCTATTGATAGCTTGGGTTTCTTCCTTTCAAAATTTGCTTTGATCATTGGGGAATGGAAGAACCATCATATGTAAACATAGACTTATTTTTAATATTTTATTCACTTTCTTTTTTATATATGATTTTTCATTTCCTTTTTCAGTGAAGCATTTTTATCCTTTCCCCCTCACATTTAAAAGAAAAGAGAAAAACTAATATGAACTGATATACGTCATCACGCAAAACAAATTCTTATATTGTCTGTATTTAACTCATTTTGCATCCTGAATTTATTGCTTCTCTTCCAAGAGCTGCAAAGCTTGTGCGTCTGTATTGATCCGAATTCTTAAGTAATTTAAAGTTGTTTCTTTTTTACAAAGTTGTAGGTATTGGGGGAATTATTCTTTTAGCTCTACTCACTTCATTTCCCATCAAATCATGTAACTCTTCCCAGGTTTCTCAGAACCTCTTCCTCTTGTTAGTTTTTGTGGAACAATAATTGTATGACATCAATATAGCATAGTTTGCTCAGCCATTATTACTAATTAATATTAAATAATACTAATTAATTAATTAATTAATGGGAATCTCTTTCATTTCCTCTATCTTACCACCAAAAAGAAGAGCTGCATATGAACCCTTTTCATCTTTCTCTGCTCTCTTTGGGTATATAATGCATTGGAGGGGTTACATGGTCAAAGAATATGCACACTTTAGAGACTTTCTGGGCGTAATTATAAATTGCTTTCCAGAATGTAGTACATCAATGTGATCATTGTATTTATACAAATATTAGTCCACGTGTAGTGGATCTCCTTTGTCATCTGCAAAGGTAACAATAGTTAGAGGTTCAAGTGACTCCTCCCTCTTGATTGCCTCTGATTCCAAGATTTGCATTTTAGTCTTAACCAAAGGGCTCTAGAGTTAGGATAGAAGTTAAGAAGGATGGCTGGGCCCCTTTCCCTCTTGTTGGAGAGATTATTTGCCTTAGATCCCTAAGGCAATTGGCCACAATTCCTGGAAAAGAGTGTTGTGTTCTCTCCCTCTCCCTCCCATTTGCCAAGGCCCATCATCCCCTAAAGCTATTCTTGAGGGGTTGAGGGGGGCACCTGCTGACAGACAGACAGAGATACATATTCGACAGAAAGTGTGAACATTCCAGAGAGTATGTGTATTGTAGAATATATGTGTGCCAAAAAGTGTGGGCATGTGAGAGCGAGAGTGAATGGAGGGGGGGGGGGGGAGAGAGAGGGAGAGGGCAAGAGAGTTCTGTAGAAAGCATGTGTGCTCTAAAGAGAAAACACCTCCCCAGCCCCCAAAACTTTCTTCGGCAGAATCTGCACTATCTCTACCATGAATGGTTTGAAGCTTGACTTTAATTTATTTCTATCAATAGATTCTCTGGTTCATTTTGAGCCGCCTCCTACCTATTTCTCAAGCATATAAAATACACACACTGATGCTTTAAGATAACACAGTTTTATTTTTTTTTTAAACCCTTACCTTCCATCTTAGAATCATTACTGTGTATTTGTTCCTAGGCAGAAGAGCCATAAAGGCTCTAAATAGGGGATTAAGTGTCTTGCCCAGGGTCACACGGTTAGGAAGACTCTGGGATCAGATTTGAACCTAGGACCTCTCATCTCTGTCTCTAGGCCTGGCTCTAAATCCACTGGGCCACTGGAATTTTATCTTATACCAGTTTGTCAAGATCAGATATATAACACTTTATTTTTGTTTATTTTTTAATTAATCAACTTATTTAATTAATTTAGAATATTTTTCCATGATTACATGATTCATGTTCTTTCCCTCCCCCCTCCCATAGCCAATGAGCAATTCATCTGGGTTTTCCATGTGTCATTGATCAAGACCTTATATAGCACTTGAAAGAAGCTCATTAGAACTCACTTTGGGCAGGAAGTGGGAGAGTGAGAAAAAGAAAAATGTCAATGTTGTCAGCCTCCATGCTCAGCAAACAGACAATACTATTGTCTTTGCTCTTTCCTGTCAGTGGGGCTCTTCCATAGTTCTGTTCCTGAGAACTCTATTCTCTATTCATCTTCCCCTTTCTTCTCGTACCCCCCCCCCCGGCCCCGACTCTGTCTTCTCCCAGGAGTGTAGCTTACCTCTCAGCTCTCTAGATGTCTGCTCCCAACTCTTTCTGGGATGGAGAACTTTGGTAGAAGAGCTCAGGGCCATAGCCACCAATTGCTCCCCCAGAGAGGCATTGAGAAATTTCTATCCACACAGACTGATCTCCCATGACCCTGCTACTCAGAGCTGAACTGATAAAGACTGCCTAGAATCTCACCAGTGAATTGATGCTGCTAGCCAGGCCCTTTACATTCCTCTGCCTTCATACTTGATCTTCCCAGAGGAGATACGGGTGGGACCACATCTTAACTTAGAACTGTGGATAGAGAGTCAGTAGGAGCTGGGCTCAAATCTAGCCCTACACCGTGCGCCCCTCCCTAGCTACAGAAAGCTGCTTCTCACCAGGAGACTTGTAAACTAATGAAAACAGTGAGGTGGTAAGGAAAACTGTTCCCAACTTGAGCTCCTTCTTTTGGTAGGACGTTAGGATTCCCTCTACCATGCCAAAATTAACTCTGAACACACAGATTTCTGGTTTTTTTTTTTTTAGAATATTTTCCTAGAGATGGGAGGTCCTAGGTTCAAATCTGGCCTCAGACACTTCCCAGCTGTGTGACCCTGGGCAAGTCACTTGACCCCCATTGCCTAGCCCTTACCACTCTTCTGCCTTGGAGCCAATACACAGTATTGACTCCAAGACGGAAGGTAAGGGTTTTTTTTAAAAAAAAAAAGAATATTTTCCTATGATTCGTGTTCTTTCCCTCCCTCCCCCCTCCCATAGCTGATGCACAATTCCACTGGGTTTTCCATGGGTCATTGATCAAGACCTATTGTACCAGGGTGATCATTTAGGGTCTACATCCCCAATCGTATCCCCATCGACCCATGTGATCAAGCAGATGCTTTTCTTCTGAAAACACAGATTTCTCGTGGAACATGGTGGATCCACAGGAAGACTCCATTTGCAAGAGGAGAGGATTGACTTTTTAAGTAAACACTGATTTTCTTAGTACTCTTAGAAAAGTATTCCTTCGTCTTCTCTACCCTGAATAGTTCAAATCCTTGGGATGAGGCTCCGAAATGCCTCTCCTTCCATAACACGTTTGTTCGTTTCATTCTTGCATTTTTACTTCTCAGTCACTGGGAAGTGGGAAGCATGATTGCAAAATTGAAAGCCCTGTTGAAACGTTTTGTTTAGCTAAACCAATATTTGTACAAGAGGAACCTGGCCTTGGTGGTGGTCATAAACAAAGTCGAAGACTTTGGGTTTCCTTCACTAGTATATTCTAGCAAATCAATGACCTTCCTGCACGTAATGATTTAAAGTTATTTGGGAAGAACTCACGCTGTACCTCTTTTCCTTTACAATCATTCTTGTAGAATACGTCTCTAATCTCCAAATGTGGACATTTTCGTAAGGGCACAAATAACTTTTATTTCCTTTGGTTTTCCCCCTCCCTCTGTCTTTTAAGCTCCTCTTTTAATCAGTGCTGGAAATTGGTTATCTTCCGTTTTGACAAGCTTCATTTCAACACTTATTTTTCATAAATGTCTAATTTAATCGAAGTACCAAGATGGTACGGATCTCTCAAAAACTATGATCTCACCAATGGAGACATTTCCTCCAATTTAGCTTGCAACTCATCCTGGCCCACCTTTGGTGACTTTTGCCCATATCCACCCGATAAATTCGCCACTTGCTCTCTACTTTGAGAAGGCTTGAGGCAAAAAAGAAGCCATTGAGAGTTCAGCCATTGTGGTCAGGGCAAGTTTTTCCCTTTTCCCTTTTTCTCCTTAGCAGAATTTACGATCTTTATTTTCATTCCTTGATTCGCTTCCTGGTTTTCCCCTTTTCCCAGTTTCCATTCTGCTTCCATTCTCACCTTTCTCCATTTTGTTCTCCGGTCTTTGAGATTAAGACCAATGTTCAGGAGCTGCAGGTGAGTGTGTTCATTTGTCTGGGGAAGAAGGTCTGTAGGTTTCAGGTGAGTACTGCGATTTCAGTTCAGGTAGTCTTCTAAGCCTCTGACTGGAGTTCTAGCTTCTAAATCAGACAGAACAGCTCCTTGATTTCCCCTCTCTCTGTACCCATTCAAACTAGCTAAAAAGTGAGAAACTGAAAGACCTAAAAGGAATCGGGCATCTCATAGCTTTTTCCCCTTCTCTTTGTCCCACGATTCTTCAAAGGGATATGGGTGAGATACAGCTCTCTAGGGGAGCTAAGAGAGTCCGCAGATGGGTGTTCCACAATCATTGTGCCTTCATTTATATAGGGGTAATATTCCTCTGAGCTGCATAAACATAGTGACTCTTTCCTTTGCAGATTCACCTGACAGACACCTTGGGGATGCTCTCCCACATCCTGGAGACCGACCATTTTGCCCTAGTGGTTCACGAACAAATTCAGTGTAAGTTTACTCTTATTCCTTGTGTAGAGATACTGGAAAATAAGGCACAAGGCCAAAATCCAGGGTGCGTGGAAGTTCCTTATTTTTCGACTTGTTTTCTAAGTATTGTGTTAGCTTTAACTTGAAATTCTAAGAAATAATTTAAAACTAGTCTTTCTTAACGCCCTTGTCCCTTGTTCTTTAGCATTAGAAGCATGAAAGCAGGCTCTAGGCATTTGGGTACGAAAATCTGCTACTTTCTAGCACCATGAATAGAGTACTGGGCCTGGAGTCAGGAAGATCCAAGTTCAAATCCAACCTCAGACACGTCCTATCTTTGTAACCCTGGGCAAGTCACTTACCTTCTGTTTACCTCTGTTTCTTCAACGGTAAAAGAGTAACAGCCTCTCCCTTGCAGGGTTCACGTGAGAATCAAACAAGATGATATCTGTAAAGCACTTAGCGTGCTTTCCTGGTACATAGTAGGCGCCATATAAATGCGCTTATTTCCTTTCCTAGGCTGCCATTTTCCTCTCCTCAATGGAATCTGTCAGAAACCACAAATACCTTTTCTAGGTATCTACCCTAAAAAGTCTTTAGTTGGTGTAGACACAAGACCCACCAATCCCCTCATGTGCATATCCCAAGCTTGAAGGTGCAAAGAATTGATCTGAGGTAAAGTTGCGAGCACGGGCATGGCCTTCTCCAAGACCTGTGCTCTTCATCTCATTTCTTCAGGCCAGGTTGTCAATGACTTTCCAATCTATCATCCATTGAACTACGAAAAACAGAAAAATCTTAAGGCCAAAGGCCAAGGAGACCTACTTTCCTCTCCCAGTCCTCGAAGTTTCTCTTTCTTCCCTCACGTTTCATTCCCCACTCTAAGAAGGACATTGTAGCAGTAGCCTTCTTGAGACAGTGTCTCCACCTTTATTATCTAAACCTCTCCAAAGTGAACCAGAGGACCTCCAGATTCCCTTCCAGCTCTGAAAGGGAGAGGGAAGAAACCAATAGAAAATGGGCAGAAGGGGGCAGGATTCAGAGCCCAAGGCTGTGAGGGTGTATAATAGAGGGAAGGTCTTCCTAGGGTTAGAGGAAGCTATTTTCCAGACCTCAGACCTTGTGGAACTTTCCAAACTATGTTGTCCACACGGGAGATTGACTTTCTCAGGACTCTAGTCCTGTGCCATTGGAGCCAAATCCATTAAAGGGGTCGTGTGTTCAGCCCTTTTAACCTCCTTCATGAATGTTATCAAGTCGACTAAGACTTAAAGGAAAAACTCAGGAAAAGAATTGAGTCAAAGGAATTTTTCATTACCGAAACTGGTCAGCTACTGTTTTGGTTACCTTGCAAAGGTAAAATTTATTATATGAATTCTTAGCTTCATGGAGAGATAGTTTATTGCAAACAGTACTGGAAAGACTCAAAAGACCTGGGTTTGAATTCTGGCTCCATCATCATTGACTAGTTTTGAAACTGAGGCAAGTCACTTCTAAGATTTGATCTTTCTCATCTGGAAAATCTGGAAAACACTTGTTACTATCAACCTTATACTGTTTGTGTGAAGCAGCTAGGTGACTCAGTGGATCCAATGCTGAGCTTGGAGTCAAGAAGATCTGAGTTCAAATTCAGCCTCAGACACTTAAATGACTAGGCAAATCATTTAACCTTTGTTTTCTTTAATCCACTGGAAAAGGAAATGGCAAACCACTCCAGTATCTTTGCCAAGAAACCCTCATGTATATTATGGTCTACAGAGTCACTGAGTCAGACAACAAAACGTGCTTTTAAAAAATTATTATATTATTTTATTATTATTAAAATTAGAGTATATATTAAAATTAAATTTTTAAATTCTGTATAAATTCAAGGCCACATGGAGTAAGTGAATAGAGCCTTTGAATCAGGAAGATCTGGGTTCAAGTCTAACTACATGGGTGCTTAACTGTAGAACCAGGAGCATCTCACTTAATCTTTCAGCACTTCTAGTCATCTCTCCAAAATTATAAGTTATATATGATTTATTGATCTGCTAATGGAAAGAAGAGTAATTTCTTCATTGGAGTTTCTCACACTGATAAAATCACATCCAGAACTGTCACTCCAATCCACTGAGAGGGGAGGGGGGGGGAGTGTGAGTGTGTGTGTGTGTGTGTGTGTGTGTGTGCGTGCTAAAATTGTAAGCTAGCTATAATTGCTGAGATATTTTGCAAGGCATTCATTACTGAAGGAAAAAGCTAGTCTCAGGCTATTGCTCATGTCATAAGGACTAGATGGACCAAAGAGACATCATATCTATTTGACTTATAGAGTTCAAAAAAATTCTATTTTTTTATCTAGGCAATTATTAGTTGTTCATTCATAAAAATGATGCCTTTTCAGAATTTTTTAGTTTCTTGCCTACTGTTCCACCTGTAATCGTAGGGTGAATGTTTGGAGTTGGCTTTTATGTAGTGGACATTACCAGTAAGGTTTCTTTGACACGGTCATTTGTCTAACATTTCCACTTTAATGCCCTTGGCTCCTACAGCACAAGACCAGTCCCTGTCAGAAATGATAGGAGGGATTTCAGGTATGTTCACTTACCATCTCTGAGACTCAGTCTCCTCATTTGCAAAATGAGGATAATAAAATAGCTGTAGTACTTATTTCACAAGGTAGTGGTAAGGCTCAAATGAGTTTTTGTTTTTAAAGGGCTTTGCAAATTTTAAAGTTCTATAGAAATGTTAGGTTGTGGTAGCGGTGGTGGTAGTGGTGATAGTAGTAGTAGTAGTAGTAGTAGTAGTAGTAGTAGTAGTATGCGTGTATGTGTAAGTGGAAATTTTCTACCTTTGAACTACGTTCCCCAGAATTCCTCTTGTATTTCCCAGAATTCCTCTCCTCTCTCTACCACATTGCATGGTTACCTTTGTATATAAATTTAGGTAACTCCTCCCTCTTGGAGAGGGTAGAAAATTTCCACTTATACAAGTAGTAGTAGTAGTAGTAGTGTTTATACCTATGGTTATGTCACCACACAACAGTCCATACCCCAAGAAAAGAGCAGTAAGACCAACACAGACTTTTCCCCCTAAAAGTGTTGTAGAATTCCCCTTAACATCAAGTTCAGAGTTAAGAAGTAGGCTAGAAAAATAAGCCTATAAAAAAAGAATCCCAACATAAAGAGCTGTTCTGGTGGCAGAGATGCTAGAGACCTAAACACGGAAGGAGGGGAATGACTTCAAAACATCTATAAGGAAAGCCTCAGAGAATCCTACAGCATGGGTACAAACTCAAATAGAATTCCTGGAGGTGCGTAAGCAAGAGATTTTAAAAGAATTTCTATGTTTTTATAAATGGAATGAGAGTGCTTTAGAAGAAATTGGAAAAGAAATAACAGATCTGGAAGAAAGAATTGGAAAGGGAATGAACATCTTGGCAGAAGAGGTATAAAACCTTGCCCAAGCAACAAACTCCTTGGAAATTAAAATTAGCCAAATAGAAGGCATAAACTATTGAAGCAAAGTCAAAAGACTGAAAAATAAAGAAAAAGTGAAGTGTTTCATAGTAAAAATAACTGACCAGGAAAATACTCTAAAGAGAAAACATTCAAGAATCATTAGACCTGGGGAGCTCGATGGCTAAGAAGATAGAGCCAAGCATGGAGATGGGTGTCCTGGGTTCAAATGTGACTTCAGACACTTCCTAACTGTGTGATGCTGGGCAAATAATTTCACCCCAGCTTTTTAGCCCTTACTGATCTTTTGCCTTGATTCAAAGACAGAAGGTATAAGTTTTAAAAGAATCATTAGATTATCTGAACACTGTGACCCCAAAAAAAGAACCTAGACTTCCTATTTAAAGAATTCTTAAAATAAAACTGCCCATATCTGTCAGAACCAGAAGGTAAAGTGAAAAGAAACCAATGATCATCTCCTGAAAGAAACCTCAAAATGAAAACTCCCAGGAATATCATAGCCCAAATCCAAAGTTTCTAGTCAAAGAAGAAATACTGGAAGCAGCCAGAAAGAAAGAATTGGAAAGTACTGAAGAGCCACAGTCAGGATCACACATGATAAAGGGGAAGAGATCTTGGAATACAGCATTCCAGAACACTGAAGATATGAGACTTACAGTCAAGAATAGCATACCCAATGAAAAAGAATCTAATGCTAGAGGGAAAAACAGATTTTTAATAAAAGACGACTTATAAGTATTCTTGATGATGAATGATGATGAACACTATGGAGAAACTTTGGAATTCAAACAAACAAGAGGAATAAAGAAAAACATAAGTTAAAAACTAATGAACAATAATGGCAGAACAAAAAATGATTAGTGATGGGGAAGCTGGGTGGCTCAGTGGATTGAGAGCCAGGTCTAGAGAAGGGAGGTCTTGGTTCAAATCTCTCCTCAGACAGTTCCTAGCTGTGTGACCCTGGGCAAGTCACTTGACCACCCCCATTGCCCCACCCTTACCACTCTTTTGCCTTGGAACCAAAGCACAGTATTGATTATAAGATGGAAGATAAGGATTTTTAAAAACCCACATAATAATTAACTACTTACATTGAAATTTGGGAACGATGATACATGTGTCCCCTCTGAACCCTGTGATCATCAGGGTTCTTTTAAGAGAATCCAGTTAGATAAAGTCTTGGGGTGTCTTGAAGAGTTTAAGAAAAGACTGGAAAGAAAAATATCTTGGTAGGGAGTTAGGAGTAGGAAAGGAAAATAAGGTTAGTAAAAATGATTTCATATGGATAAAGATTCACAAATAGGCACCTTTATAAACAAGAAGGAGGGAAGAGGGAGCAGCTGACATTTGAACCTCGCCATCATCAGGTGATCTAGAAGCACATTCCAATCAACAGGGGAAAGGACAGAAGCAAGAAAGATAAATTTGAGGGTGAATCAATTAAGGGAGAGATTGATCTGTGGTGAAACAAACTATGAGGATATGCAACAATATGTTTTTTTCAGGTCACAAAGAAAGGGAATCTGAAAGGTTGCCTGTCAATTGATGAATAACAAGTTATGTCATATAAATGTGATATAATATTGTGCTGATCTCTTATCTATGTAATAATCAGCCCATATTCCAGAGGGCTCATAGGGTATCTACCTCCTGAGAGAGAGGGGAGGAACTCAGAATACAGAATTAGACTTTTTTTTTTTAATGTAGCCAATGGAAATTTATTTAGATCATGTTCTCAATTAGGGGTAAAGGGTGAGAAAGCAGATTTTAGCTGATTAAAACAAATGATGCATTTTTTTAAAAAATAAATCTGGAAGGGTAATAAAGAAATTACTGTCCACGTGGGTGCTATCCACGATATAGTTACAGTATTTACTTCTTCATTGCAAGGTCAACAAACATTTATTATTCTATCACAGCTCTGACTATGTGCTAGTCACTAGAGTTGTTAGACAGTATTTACATAGGGCTTTAAAGTTTGCAAAGCACTTTGTTATCACATTTTTTTGAGATTGGTTAAATTTGAGGTATCATTATTCTGAAAAGCCTTAATTTATCTTCTTTCAAAAGTTAAGTGTGCATGTTTGTCTCCTCCAATGGAATGTAAACTTCTTGAGGACAAGAACTACTTCATTTTCCTCTTTATACCTAGTACAGTGCCTGACACATAGCAGGCGTTTAATCAATGTTTATTGGTTGAAAAGTAGGTAGCAAATGGAATGAAATTCCTGAGGTCCTGTAATTCTCTAAATCTAATCTATAGGTGGGAAAGAATGTTTTAATTGTGAAGTTTGATGTATTTTGTGAGTTTGGGTTTTTTTAAGGCTCTTTACAGCTGACTGGTAAATGTTTTAACCAAAGCAGTAAGTAACAATTATTCAGAGATGTGTTTAATATTTCAGGAATAAAATAATTGCTCTTTAATTGCTTTCTATATCGCTATCTTGCATGTAAGATTACATTGTTCTAGAAAGGATGCCTTATTTGAGGTTGGGAGAGGTTTGAGGTAAACATCAGATTGCTTCCTACTACTCTGGAACATACTGGGGCAAAATCATCTGAAGTGTAATTGTTAATAAGCCCAGCAGTTCCCTGATTGGGACAGAATTGTTCTGCTTTCTTTGAATGACTCGATTAAGAGCTACCTGAAGCAAGTTTGATATTCAGTTAAGCCTTCTGGGAAACCAATCAAGTCCATTTTTCTTTTATGATTTCTTTTAAATCCTCAGATCACAGCAATGGCAACTCTATTCTGAGGCAGATGGTGTTTGGTGTTGTCACAGCCATTGATCTGCTGAATTTTGTGGCTGCCCGAGAAAGAGAACAGAAGACAACTTAATCTCAAGTACTCTGCGAGAAAGAAGCCACTAAAAGGAAAACTACCAAGCGATCTTCTCATTTCTTACTCTCTTTTTGGACAATTGTCGATGTTTTTATCATTTGGGTATCTAGAATTGGTATTTTTTAATCTCAAGGCATCAATTTGCTATGTGAACAGAATGAGTCAATGAAGTCAATAAATAGCATTTAAAGTGGCATCTGACCTCGTAAAGAAGCATTAGCCCAATCACTGGAAATGGCATCGGTTTTTCCTTATAAGCCTTTACAGAGCTTCATCTATGTATATTAGAATGAATTTGGTGACTTTGAAAATGTCGCATTTTCTTTTAGAGTTTATGTCTTCAGGTAGCCCAAAGAGGGAGAAATTTGCTGGATGGGACAAAATTATTAGCTTGTCTCAGCCAAGACTTGGGCTGATTGGAAATATCAAAGTCTTGCACAGAGAAATAATAATAATAATATCCCTTATCTGCCAGTCATGTTGCCAGAGGAAACCGTATAAGAAGCATACACAATTCGCTCTTCCTTCTCCTGGCGTCAGAGAAAAGAGGGGATCATTTAGCAAGGCATGTCGTTCTGGGTTCAACACTTGCTTTTTACATACTCTTGAAGTAAAAAAATTTGGAATAGAGGCTTAGCCACTAAATCCTTAGTTACTTCCCTGGTAGGCTTTTACTTCTCAGGTGAGAACTGGCATTGCCGGGACATGCAGCACCTCCAGATTAAAAGAAATACAAGACCAGAGCAGAGAATGAAGCAGTGAGGGGAGATGCACAAAAGGGTGGCCAGGGTGGAAGGATACGAAGCCATCTGATGGCGTCCCAGAACGGAGTTGGGCACTCGGCGTAGGTGAAATGAGGTCGGTTTTTATTCAGTTCTTATCTGGATCAAGCAGGACCAGCCATGAGATCAGGCAGCGTAGACCAAGGGGCCTTAGTCAAAGTTCAGAACTGATACACATTTGGGCTTGGGGTAGAGCAGAGAGCATTATCAGCCAACTGATTTTCTGACTCTTTGCAGGAAAAAAAGAACTTCTGACTTCAGGCTTTACCCACATCAGATGGATGAATTTATCTTGTTTTGAGGGCTCCCCCCCCCACTTTCTTTAGCAGGTCAGGGAGGCTGCTTTAAATAGCTGTGAACAATTTATTAAAGTATCGAAGACAAAACAGCCATTGCTCTGGAACAATGGGAGAAGTCCTAGAGTAGAACATTCTGAAAAGCTTCTCATATTTTTATGAAAATAGTCGCTCAACATTTTTTAAGAAGCTGCCAACAGATTCCTGTTGCCTAAATGTGACAAGAGTCATGTTGGCTTGCTGGTCCCGGGCTCTGCGAGCTGTGCTCTTAAAACCCTTTTTATAATTTGTGCCTTCTGATAGATAGGCACTCCCCTCAAAATATACGTCATGGACGTGTACTTCTTTACTGATTATTTGCTTACAAAATAAAACATAGGAATTTAAGAAGGCTTCAAATAAAAATGAAATATTTTATTTAGGCCCACTGTAGTGTGAGCCTGAGGTCAGGAACTATAGAGAACGGATTCAAGAGGAAAAGGGATTTGAGACAGGGAGAAGTGATCATTCAAGAGAGAAATGACGTGGACTCAAATGGAGGGGTTGGCTTTGTGAGTGGAGAGGCCTGGATTCAAGAAACATGAAGGTAGCAGAATTTACAAAACATGGTAACCAACTGGATATGTGAGGTGGAGGAAAGTGAAGAGTTGACGGTGCCTGCTTTGAAAAGAAGCGAGTTATTTTAACTGGAATTATTCTATCTCCTGCTGCTCAGCTTTGTTGGTAATATGTAGAAATGTTGATGATTTATGTGGGTTTAGTTTGTATCCTGCAACTTTGCTAAAATTCTTTCAACTAGTCTTTTAGTTGATTCTCTGTCATATGATCTATAAAGAGTGAGAGCTTAGTTTCCTCAGTGCCTACTTTAATTCCTTTGATTTCTTTTTCTTATTCCCAAAGCTAGCATTTCCAGAACAATATGAAGTGATAGTAGTGATGATGGGTAGCCTTGTTTTACCTCTGATTTTATTGGGAAGGCTTCTAACTTGTCCCCATTGCAGATGATACTTGCTAATGGATGGCCCATTTATTCCTCAACAGGAATGAGTGTTGTATTTTGTCAAAGGCCTTTTCTGTGTCTATTGAGACAATCATGTGATTTCTGTTAGTTTGGTTATTGATATAGTCAATTATGCTAATGGTTTTCCTGACCGACTTCCTGGTTATTGTGATCTTTTCAAAGAAGGTCATGAAAGCAAGGAATGTGAACATTAATTGTCTCTAATTGAAATGGTTTGCTCCCACTCCATTGCTCCTTCTCTGCACCTCACTTAGACTCCAGTGGCCAATTCTTACATCTTCTTTCTTTCTTTTGAGTGCTGAGTTAGGAATTAGGGAGTGGATGGTGGCATTCTGTTATTAGTTCCCAGTTTATCCTTTGAGTTCTTGGTCCTAAGCTGTGAAGATGACTGAAATTGCCTTAATGTTTCCTCTTGTGGAGTGGCTTCAAAGAGCCTGAGGATGAAAATGTCTATTCTTCTTCTTGTTGGTCATGATTTAGAACACCTCCATTAGATTTTACTCATGTTTCCATTAGAAACTATTGCTTTTGGCTGCTATCTCTGTCTCTGCTCAGCAAGTAACTCCAGTGTTTATATGTACTAAGTCACTTATTGGGCTTCTTTGGTCTCACCTTTTTATTATCAGTTGATAGTACTTCTGTTAACCTTCTGGTCTAAATCACAAAATTGCAGATTTGAAAGGAACCGCCATGGCCCTCTCATCCAGAGATCAAACAACTTTTTATATAAAAAAGCGCTAAATATAAATAGCAACTATTTTAGGCTTTGTGGGCCAAGAGGCAGAATATTATGCAGGTACTTATACACAAGAGAAAATAAATGTCCGCCATTTTTTATTGGCCATATTCAAAATATAAAAATACTGGGTACGCTTTTCGTAGAGCATGTCTAATAATGATAACATGGAACTTTTGAGGGGGTTCAGTTAGTGTTCCCCATCCTCAAAATCAATTGCAAGTGTTCACCTGTCAATGCTGCCCTGCAATAAAAGTTCTACCTGTTTCATCTTTGAAAATTGTCTTTTCACACAGAAACGTACTGCCAAATCCTGCTATCGGGTGTTTGTGATTATATGTCAGTTTAATTGAGCTGAAAGGCTAATAGTCTTCAACAAGTTTATGTTCTCTGCATACATTTATTCAGCTGCTGCAATCAAATGCGATTTCATTAACTCATCATCAGTAAAATCCTTGCTGGTCCACTCAGAAATTGACGAGTTGTAGCGATATTGTGATGGATGACTAAAGTCTAATAATGCTGCTATGTCTTAGCACGGTGATGATGCTATTGCTTAATAAACACAATGCTTTGCCATCTAGTTTCAGAATAAAATAATCCTCCCTCTGCTGTGTCTTAAAAGCATGACATCCGAAGTCTACTGTTCTTGTTTTGGCATTGATGGGTATGCGCTGGTAATAAAAAACAACAACTGAGGTTTGCTGACATGCACTGGCCTAGAAATACTGTCAAATGTCACTGCAAATTACAGTGAGTCAAGGAGTGATGACAGCACTACATACAGTCTCTGGAGCAACTGACAGGGTAGCGCCAAAACAGCCATAGACAATATGGAAACCAAAGGGCATGGCTGTGTTCCAATAAAACTTTTGTTTATACGCTGAAATTTGAATTTCAGATAATTTTCATTTATCATAAAATATTCTTTTGATTTTAAAAAACATTAAAAATGCAAACACTATCCTTCATTTGCAAGCTATACAAAAACAGGAAACAGGCCATATTTGGCCTAAGGGCTCGAATTTGCTGGCCTTTTATCTAATTCAACTCATTCAAGGCTGTCTGTAACCATCCACTATAATGTATCCAATGATTGGTCATCCAGCCTTTCCTGGAAGGAGGGTTTGCCTACTTGGATAGCTCTAATCATAGGAACTTTTCTATCACATCAAATCCAAATTGGTCTCTGCAATTTCTAATCAATGTCCCTGGTTTTGCGTCAAAGGCTGTCCAGAACAAATTTAGGGCTTCTTCCCCAAATATTTGAAGGTTACCAACATCATCGTCATGTCTTCTACAGATTGGAATTCCCCAGTTCTTTCAAACAATGGTCACAAATTAAGCAAGATGCCATTTGAGACTAATATAAAATCTTCCATTAGGGTTTAAAACACCAGATTCAGAAAATGGAGAGGCAGGGCTAGATAGCAGCCCAGCTGGAAGATTTTAATGAAATTTGAGATTTAATGAAATTTTTAATGAATTGCACACTCACTAGGTACAGTGTCGTAATGGCAACCCAGAAAGCTAATGTAACTTTTGAGTACACTGAAGATGATGGTCCCATTGCACTCTGATCTGGTCAGGTCACAATAGAATTACTGAATTTACTTCTGGGTACCACATATTGGGAACGGCAATAGCAAAATACAGAGTATTAAGAAGTGGCCAATCCAATGAAGGGCCAGTTCATGTCACATTAGGATGCGTCAAAGGACATGACAATGTTTATCCAAGACAAGACTTAAAGGGGAAATGGCTATATTCTGTTATTTGAGGGACTGACATAGACAAGGAGAAATTGAGGACCAAACAAGAGTGATGGATCAAAATTCCAAAAAGGTAAATTTAGAGTTGATATAAGGAAAATTTCCTCTAAACAAAAACTATCTAAAAGCAGAAACTACTGCTTTATGAGATAATATGTTCTCCCTCAAAGTCTTCAAGCAAAGACTGGATAACCATTTGCTAGTCATGGGAAAAATTCTTTTTCAAAATAGGGGTTGTCTTGGATGCCATCTGAAATTCTGTAATCCCAACCTTTTGAAAACTGATGAATGAAAAGTTCCTTGCAAATAGTATTCCACAAATGTCTAGCTTTGCTCCAAAATGTCAAATTATTATAGGATCCAAAAAATACATACTTCTGGTTATTCCAAAGTTTTCTCTTATTCTACATTTTCATTTTTTTCATCTTTCAATTTAAACTAAAAGCTTCAATTTCCTGCTTTGTACTCTCTTGAAAGAAAGAAGAAAAAAGTTGAGATTTCTTCTTATTTTAATAGTAGCCTCATTTTCTTCTCCCACATATTGGGATTATAATCTTCTAAATCTACCAAATATTGTTCAGAACTAGCTAGAAACCCTTTCCCTGAGGCAAGTGATGTTAGCACGGCTAGGAGTACATTGTTCACAGTAACGGTAATATCGTAATGATGAACTGTGAAAGACTTGGCTACTCTAATCAGTACAATGATACATAGCAGTTTCAAAAGACTCGTGATGAAAAATGCTATCCATGTCCAGAGAGAGAACTGATGAATTCTGAATGCGGATTGAAATCATTTTTTTATCTTCTTTATTTTTCTTGCCCTTTTTACACTACATGGACTAATATGGAAATGTGTTGCATGACCACATGTATAACACGTATCATACTGTTTGAGTGGGGAAGAGGCTGGAAAGAAGAAAAAAAATGTGGAGGTCAAAAAATGAATGTTAAAAATATATTTGGGAGCTATTTAACAAAATAAATAAAAATAGAATAAATCATAAATAAATATTAAAACAAGGAGCCCTCCCTCTAAATGCCTGTAACCGTATTCAAAACATCAATTTCACAAGTCTTACATCTATCTCTATTCCATTTAATCTTATTAGATTCAACTCAATGCTCGAGCTTGTTGATCTGTATATTGTCTTTAAGTGATTTAACAAAGCTATTATGAATGAAAAATGTATATTCACTCCATATTATAGACTTTTTACATATATTCCTTGATAAGAAAATAATATTCACGTAGGAAATGTCTTCTATAGTTTCATTTTAGGAAGACATTTTAAAACTGAGAATAAAGATTATTTTTAGCAATATTGATACTTAGAATTAAGAAACCCAAGTTATTTTGTTTAGAGGTCTATGTTTCCTAAAAGACCTCCACACAACAAATTCTTTTTTATAGATTTTTATTAATGCTATTTAATTTAAAAAGGTGGGGGGACTAAATGTTTAATCAAATCTAAGTTCCATAAAAAAATGGTATTTTTGCTATTGTTATCTTAGCCCAAGAGGCATAGGAACACAGTGATTAGAGCACTGTGCTTGAAATCTGAAGATCTGGGTTCAAATTTTGCCTCAGCCTCATGCAACTTATGTCAATTCTCCCTCAGTGTTCTGTTCAACTTTCTGAGATTATAAATTACACTGACAGAGGGAGTTTTCTTACCCAGGAGTTTCCCAAACCAAAGAAATCACCAGTCTAGTCCTTATCCTGGTCCTTGACTTCATCTTAACCAAAAAAAGTTGTTTCAAGTGTTGGTCAAAATCAAATTCCCCTGGGGGCAGCTGGGTGGCTCAGTGGATTGAGAACCAAGCCTAGAGACAGGAGGTCCTAGGTTCAAATCTGGCCTCAGAAACTTCCCAGCTGTGTGACCCTGGGCAAGTCACTTGACCCCCATTGCCTAGCCCTTACCACTCTCCTGCCTTGGAGCCAATACACAATATTGACTTCAGACGGAAGGTGAGGGTTTATTAAAAAAACAAACAAAAAAATTTCCTCTTCCTCCTCTGCATAACAAAACATGAGAGTTGGAGATAGCCTCTCTGATCTATAATGTTTCGTTCAGTTCTGAGCACTGCATTTTGGGTAGGACTTCAGTAAGCTGCAGTGAGGTGGGGATTTTTAATCTGGTGCAGGTAGACACAGAACAGCCTTCACACGAATGAAGGACCATCTCTGAAGGAACTCTGAGAGGCTAGACTTGTTCTGCTCAGTCGCAGAAGTTACAGCTGTCAGTTGTACCTTCACATACAGAACAAATGTTAGCGGTGAGGATGACCCCAGAGTGGAAAGGGACCTTCGAGAGGCAACGGCTTTCCCCTTAGTGGAGGTCTCCAAACAAAAACTGGATGACTATTGGGGGGGGGGGGGGGGTGTAAACAGGATTCTTGTGCAAATGCAGCTTAGGTCCCGTTTGATCCAAGTTCTCTCAGTTCTGAGATTCTACAGTTCTGGAACTTGAGCCCAACAACCCCAATGGCACATTCATTTTTGTTCCATGCAGTGATGGCACTAAATACCTAAATGGCAAGAGAAAGTTCTAAAGTCATTAGACTTCAACGAACAAATGTGTTTTGTAGAGATGAGTTTTGTTTTCATGTAATAATGCATCGTCCACAGAGCATATTTCTCTTTTTAATTATTTTCTTTGATAAATCAGTCGCTTCACAAAAATCCTTTTTAAAGACAACAATCCAAGAAAACCTTAATGTTACATATTCACATTTTAAAGATTGTCAGTTTCATAGACCAAATATACTTCGAAACAAAGAAAGATTGCCGGAATATTTTCGTCACGTTCTGCCAGAGATTGGATGAGGTCTAGATCTGTGTACCAAGGAAAAGTGCCCTATTCACGGTCTCACACAGGTTAGAGACAAAGCTCACTGAACAGATGACAAGGAACGAATCCCTAAGAAAGAAGGCGGTCTGCTTGCTTTCACGCAACAGTGACTAACAGTGGCTGGTAGTCTGTCTGAACAGCATACTTGTGCTCTTTCCCAGCTTAGTTCACGCACTGGATAAAAAGGAGGAATTTCTTTCACCACTTGGGGGAAAATCCCCAAAACACTGAAGCAGTTGAGCAAGTCCAGCAGTAATAAGTTTTTGGGGGTTCGGCAAAGCCAACCTAACTTATCTGATCTATGAGGGAACAACAGGAACAACAACATCAATAACAAAATGCAAGAAGTCAGACTGCAAAACACATCTGGAAGGCTCCTCCTAAGGGAAAGAACTCAGAAAAAACAGAGTTTGGGACTCAATTTGTTCATTTGAAAAGTACATCTCAGAGATGCTCTTCGATATGTGGAATGGATGGAAGGGAAAAGTGATGATTGGTGATTTTACTGAGGGAAAACCAAAAATGGTTCATCCATCAAAATGACATCAAACAAGTGCCTGTACCCTATTAGTAATGATGATTGAAGGTTTTTTATGGCATGTTCCCCACCCAAACCTAAATTTATCTTTTGCCTATTCTTCTTAAATGGTAATTAAGGATTTTAGTTTGAAGGGATACAATTTCAAATACCTAAAAAGAGGCAAAGGAGAAAAAACCATGCAATTCACTTAGGCCTGAATCACTGTTCAAATTATTGAAGTTTATGGAACTCTGATTCTCAATTTGCAAAATGAAAATAACTTTACATTCTCCAAACTACTGTAGTTTGGCACTCAAATAAAGCAAAAAGAGGATCCTTAAGTCATAATCTATTGAATATAGTAAATTTAACATGATTTCCAAATTACTGGAATAATTAAATTAAACCAATACAAAACTGTTCATCTGAAATGAAAAACTCATAAGGATACTAGGAATAATTTGAAAAGGGAAGAAACAGTGCCCCTTTCTGGTTAAAAAAAGTAGCCTAGGCAAGGGAAGAGTGAAACCAAGTTGATAAATGAGTTTTCACCTGTTACATGTATTTAATTTTCTTTTAAAAATTGACAAGAAAATAATCCCTGCTTTTAAAAAATGTATTATTTCCCTTGCTGAGTAGCTAAGTCATTTCTAAGTCATTTTTGAAAGTCTTTCAAATAAACAATTTCTCTTTAGAAGACTAAATGTATGCAATAATATACTGAAGATTAATTTATGTTTAATTTCCATTGGGTGGAAATGGTGCCAGGAAAACCCATTTTCATGGACAAACCCCACTTCATTACATGGTCGTTCAATGCCCAACGGGCTCTAACGGAGACGCTCCCAAGCCATTTAACCTCGCACACAAGCAAATCAAGCTGGTGTGGGGAGAAAAAAGAAGGAGCATATATTTTCTTTTCACTCGGGAGTCAGAAGCTCTCCTGGTATTCCCAAGCCGTGGAAGAACGTCAGAGGGGGAATGACTTCTGGACTTCAAAATGGTCGACAGTCTCCGAAGTCCTGCTTCAACAGCACAGGAAGAAATATTAACTCTCAGGATCAAAACTGAACAACTGAACAGGAAAAACCACCGAAGAGCGGAGATGGCCGGAGGGAAACACTGTAATCAAACCATCATTACAACGAAAGGGTTCAATGGCTTGCGGAAGATTGTCTGCTCTCTGTCCAGGGTCCTGAACGTCTCCAGAATGTTGCGTTGTGCATAGCGCCGTCTGGCTGTTAAGCTCCAAAAAACAACATGGTTCGTGGGGTAAAAAACGAATCAAAATATCTAAATGAGAAAAAATGTGGACACTCAGTTGTTTAAGATCGATTACCGGGGCCAGAGGAGTTTGGATCGACTGTGAAATGAGTCTGGCTGTATAAAGTCATCTCAAGATATGGCGTTTCTTACGTCATCACTCTGAGTAAATGAGGATTGTGGGATGGCTCGGAGATCGATTCTGAAGACTGGGGAGTACTAACTCTCGGCACATTCGTTCAATTTGGTCAAGTTTAGACACTTCCACTTGGAACTACTAAATAGCTATTGTTCTCTAGAAATTGTGTTCACTATAATCATAATCCCAATTAGTAATCAATTTATAAAAATAGCTTTTATCCAGTAATTCCAGCAAAGTAAAAATAGGAGTTCTTTTCCTTTTTTAAAAAAATAACAAATGAAACAGGCTCGCTGAATGAGAGAAATTAAGCTTAGCTCACATGCCGTACAATCACAACTTAATCCTACGTCTTTTATGTTGGTGTGTTGCCGTTCACCTCCTACTGGCAGTTTTAAGGTGCAAAAGCTTCTTCTAAATAGATGGGCCTAAAATAATCATCCAAATGTACTGGCTGTAGATTTAAATGAGCCCACAGAGATCTACTTTAAAGTACAGAAAAATTAAAACAGCATAATTCTTTAGAAAATGGTAGCACTTTTCATTGATATCATAAAGGGACTCAAGGGATGTTTGTCATTCATTATATTAGAGTTAAACCTTTAAAGAAAAATCCAACCCCCCAAACAAACAAAAAACCACACACACATTGAAAGAAGTTGCTGTACCTGCAAAGACTGTTTAAGCTTACTAGGAAATACAAAAAGTGCACCCTTCTATATCTACATATAAAACATTAGAAATAAAACTTGTGTAAAACGTTTGCTGTGCAAACTAGAAAGAGTCCGTCGAGTCCATTCCCCGCCTTGGGGCGCTTCTCCCCCCTACTGCAGAGAGTCGCTGTTGTCCAGAACCAGGCCGCTGATGTTGGTGGCCGCCAGCTCCCCGCCGTCCTCCTCGGCACTGTCCACAGACTCGTCCTCGCTCTGGGCCCCCATCATGACTTGCTGCACCGCCAACGTAGCGCCGTCGGACGACAGGGACTGGAGGCTGTCCACGTTCATGTTCACGGGGGTCGTGATGGTCACCACAGCTCCTGAGGGGCACAAGAACATTTACTGAGACGAGCACTCACCAGACCAAGGCAAAACGCCCTCTAAAACTCGACAGAATGTGCCACAGGAATAGAGAAAGGTACAACATCTAACATTAACTGTCTAGACAGCCTTCTAGTTGTAATACGCAACTGCATACATGTGACCTTATGATGACATTCTATGATATGAAACTATCGAGACTCCTCAGATGGTGTCGGTTCTGGCAGGTTCTCTTCATAAGAAGGGCCCTTCCATGGGGATCCAGAGCAGTGGGAACATCATTGGGGGGGGGGGAGGGGGGAGAGACAATCAGGAAATCATTCTAATAATGTCCTGCTCTTCGTTTGACCCAGTGCTTTACCCCCGTGAACTCATTGGACCTCACCACAACCCTGTGAAGAAAGGACTAGAAGTAATCTTCGTTCTACAGGCGTGAAGAAATGAAGTGATTTGTTTGTGGTCAAGTATCACACGGGGGTCTCTTCTGACCCCGAGCTCCAGAACCCTATTTTTTGACAGCTGCAAAGCATCACCATCTTAGTGCTGTGGGCTCGCCCTCCTCCCCTCCCCCAGTGGTTCCTGTCTCAAAGGACCTTCTTCCAGGATTTGCCCCAGGGGCGCCTGCAATCCACCGGCTGTCCTTTCATTAGCCTTCATTAGCATCCCTGCCTCCTTTTCTCATTCAAGGAAACATGATTAGATATCTGCCTCTGCACTACCAGGGAAAGAGAAGCTGAGCTCCTAAAGAGAACTTTGTAACTTTTGTAACTTGCAGTAACTTTGCAGAGGAGATAAGTGTCAACAACTCGAGGAAGAAGGAGAGGCTTCTGGGAGGGGCATAAAGAGAAACAATTTTGATGAGAAAAATGAGTTGTCAAAAGAGACAGCTATTGGCCCACTTGAGTTGTTAAGAGACACAAAGGCAGTGAACAAGGAAATGCAGGTTTGGAGAGATAATTTAGGAATACTCCAAGGAATTAGGACTAAGAATGAGCAAAATGTGTTGAGAAAAGCTGAGTACAACAAAAAACAAGAAGAGACAATCCGAGATGGGACGATGGCTCCACAGTAACTGGAGCCAAGAGGAGCTGAGCTGGGAAGGCCCTTATTTTGCTTGTTTTCTCTGCCAAAGAGTAGGCTCTGTGGCCTGGAAAGG